>NC_066848.1:23408367-23639931 GCF_001640805.2 Lates calcarifer | reverse complement strand
AGTCTTTCCTGGCAAATCGAACTGCTGCACGCTCAGACAGCGCTAAAACAGATTCGTTAACAAACACTGATCAAAAAAGTCTCAGGAGCTCGAATGTTGTTCATACTATGTACATTACTTTTGGCATTGAAGCGTCTATGACAGGCTTGGAGTCTTGACATCTGAAGGTTGGAGACGGGTTTTTGAGTATTGCTGCATGAACTGTTCGCCTTTAACTGGAAAATGATGAACAAAAGAGTACAAAAGATGTAAAAAGTTGTGGCCCCGACCCACAAAAATCAATAACATAGCAACAAACAAAACAAATAGACAAGATAATATAACTACCTATGTATATAAAAAATGGCTTCCACCCATAATTCCACACTCAGATACATTCCTATCTGAAGTACATTCCTACCACACATTCTGTACACGCATTTACAATCCAAATGTTCACTTCATATCCAAAATAAATATATTTACACAGAGAAAACAAAACAATATGAATAAATAACTTCATTGACAAAAAACAAGCACTCCAAAAGTCAAACATAGTGAAAGAAACAAGACACAGTCATCTTCAAACTGTATTAGTTGGTGCTGCTATCTGCTCGGCTCACACTCTGCTTTGAATTCAGTTATAATGCAGTTCATTTCCATACTAGCTGAGGTCAAATGCACTCTGGAAAATTACTGATCTTCCATTGGAACAAGTTTAAAAGTCACTCCGGCCTCACTGCTCTTGGCTAACACAGTAAGATGAGTCAGAGTGTAATGCAGATAACGCATTTTGTCCCATTAATAGCTACTGAGTACCATCAGTTAGGACCTCTGCTAGAAATACCATTAACATACCATTTTACACCATGGAAAGGCTGTGTTCACAGACACAGAGGTGTATACAGTTTCTTGTGTTATTTTTTATTTAACAAATTCTGAGGGAAAAGTACACCCTAAATTATTTCCAACACCTGTTGATGAAGTGCCCTGGATTTCTGGATAATTGTGGTGTCTGTAGCATCTTTCTCTTATGCTGCTGAGAATAGCTAGACAAATGTAGATGATATGTATAATGTCAATATACAATGTTTGGTGAAAGAAAAGGTTAAAACGATCATTATAACTGCACTCATCATATCTCATATATCATCACTGGATCAATTTATTATGCACAATGTGTAAGGTGTTATTTGTGTGGTGACTTTTCAATTTCTCTCCTTCTGTGGAACGTTTTAGTTTTATTTTAACTCATCATTCATCTGGCTTACTACTCTGCTCTCATCTGCAGCAGGCAGTAGCAGTGGAACATTTACGTACCAGATTGTTTTCTTCAGGAGCTGGGTACTGATATTCAACAATTAAATGATCCAATTTCACAAAAAGTGACCTCAAGGCAATTACAACATTTGACCATGTAACAAGTCCTGAAATGCACTGAATATTAATGAGTAAAAGTACCCCAGGGTAGTCATTTCTTTACACATTTGAACCCATTTGTTAAGATCTGGTTAAAAGAAGCAGGGAAATCAGTCTGACTTTGGCCAACTTATGGTCTATCTAAATATTTAGCAAAAGGCATGTTCTAACTTTTTATTTTGTTGTATCAACTCTTAAAAACAAGCCATGTATCTGCACTTAAGCTTAAATCTGTACTACGTTGTGGTTCTGCAGTTTGACTTTGAAAAGAACATTGCTATGTCTGTGAATTGCAAACGCCTGTGTCCACTGCAGGCCTTTTCTAACAATCAAAATACAGTTATCAATGGTGCCAATATGTTGGTCCATTTCAGAATGGGCTATGTCCCATGGATAAATATGTGACACTGATATACACACATGCAAAAAAAAAAAAAAAATCCTTGGCAAAAGTTTTTTATGTGGCTGGAGATCCATTCATTCTAAATGAAGGTCAGCAGTCTGAGAGGGTAGACTGAGAATGATTTTCAGCTTTTTGCATCTACTGCACAAGCTCTTCCATGCATTCTTATCTCGTTTCACGTGGAGCACCACAGTTAATAGCCAGATTGGTGTATGAAGAGGATTTTACATTTTTAAATTCAACTGATAGCACACATAACGTATAAAGGCTCAACTGTGGACACAGCATTTGACTGACAAATGAAGAATTGATTCCAATTAAGTGTAGTCTGCTGGGATAGAAAAACATGTGGAGCTTATGACTCCTCATGAGACCCTGTCTTAGATGCTGCACTTAGCCATCACATTTTGTCTTTTTGTAGCAAAATCATGCATAGTGGCCTGTGAGAGCGGGGTAGTGTTTTAACACAAATGAGTCTTTTTGCATGGTTGTGATATCAGATTGATACAATGGTTTGAGTTTCTTACTTCAGTGAAATACATTCAAATTATTTACCAGACAGATTTAGCCCTTGGGCTATCAGATGTGTTTTAAACATCCATGAGCTTTGGGGTTAACCTCAAAACTGTACTGCACAATGTACAGAAGTAGGCAGAGCTCTGAGATTTGGCATCTAGGGCCCCTATTCTAAACACAAGTAAACATACTCTGCAAATATGGGATGTGTGTAATACTGTGCTGTAATTTGTCTGTCACTCATGTTGCTAATTCTGTATGAATCGAACCAGAAGGCATTTCTACAAAAATATTCTGTTTTCTTTGTGTGATTCTGAGAAATTCTATGGAGCCACGCTGGTGCCACGATGACTTTCCCTGCAATCTGTGATAGCTGTTTCAAGTCCAAATTTAACATGTGTTTAGAGCCCAAAGTCTGTGCTTAGGTTAGACTTTTCAGATTATATACATCCGACTGGGAAGCAAAAGTTGGTGCTGGCACTGTTGCCACTTCCAATGTAAACACATCTAGCTTTCCTGTGGGTGTATCTCATTTGAATTCTGCTGTAACTGAAGCATGATAACTAGCACATACTTTACATGACCAAGCTCATGTAAAATAGCATCCAGCACAGTTATATGTGCCTGCCAATAAGGAAAGAAAGCAAAAAAAAAAAAAAAAAAAAAGTCCTGAACTGAATTCATAGACATGATGTGTACAAGAACAGACATTTCCTACTAGCTAAAGAGTTAAACAAACAACTAGGTGATGTGTTTTGGAGCTATTCCCAAAGCATAATTATATAGCCAAGCTAATATGTAATGTAGCACACTGGTAAAACAATGCATTTCTCGTAAAACCTTTTTATGCTTGCTTAACAAATAAAACATAGCATCTGTAATAAGATTAAATAATTATTATTTGATCTTAACAAATTACCTTTTTTAATTATAGTTTTAATACAATACAATAAATTAAAAAAAACACTGAGGAGTGACCTCTCTAGGCTGTTAAAGTGAAAAGAACTAGTAAAAAAAAATATATATATACTGTAAAAAACAGGAATTGAATAAGTGGTCATTTTGAAAGGCACTCATCTGCTAAAAGCCATGAATTCAGTGTGTGTGTGTGGTGTGTGTGTGTGTATGCATGTTATGTAATGTTATATTTATCTGTGTTCAATTGTATTTCTTTACCTGTGAGAGGTAGAAGTCCTCACAAGGATATAATGATCGCAAAATCCTCCAGAATGAGGACAATTTGCCGGTCCTCCTTTTTTTTCTATTTACAGTTACTCCTCGGGGTTAAGGCTTAGGTTCAGGTTAAAGATTAGAACTAGGATTAGGTTTAAATTAGGGTTAGGGAATGAATGGAGTCAATGGAGGTCCTCACAAGTATAGAAATACAAACTCATTTCTGTCTTTGTTTCCCAGTTACTTCATTTCCATATTTGGAAAGGCGAGCACAGTGCATGCACAGTGTTGTGTAGTAGTAGTAGTTGTCATAGTAGTACTAATTGACATCACCATTGATGTTTACAATTACCGACCTTTGAAGTAAGTAAAAAAAAAACAAAAAAAAAACATAAAAACAACAACCAAGAAAACCCCCAAAGCGATCCCAAATTTTCATTCCAGTCTGTTCTCCAGATTAAACTGTGTGTGTTTCTGAGGTGGTGGTATCTGCGAGTCACGAACCCACCAACACCTCCATGATGTGGTCCAGTTCTGTCAGATCAATTTTGAAAGGCTGATTGGCTGAAACCTGGGGGGCGGAGCTGCTGTATGGCGACGCCAGTGATTTGAGGAGGTCATCTGTCGTCACCACCGGTGACAGTTTGGTGAGGCTGCCACCTGCCGTCACGCCCACAGTCCCCGTTGTCATACAGGGGTCAAAGTCATACATGGACGTGTCGATGTCGGCGAACAGGACATCGTCCAGCGCCAAGTCTGAGAGAAACCCCGAGGGTGAGGCAGAGGAAGGAGGGGAGGAAGGACAAGAGGAGTCTACTAAGCTACCAGGGGGCAGTGTGGGCAGAGGGTCCATCGGCCGGAGCTCGCCACAGCGAGCTTCTGCTAGTAAGACACCAGGTGCCTCTGGTTTAGCACCCATGGTCCTGCAGTCTCTGGGTGGGCCTGCGGGTGTTGGGGAGAGGGGTGCTAATTGGGAGGGCCGGGTGAGTGGCGTGGGAGCTGGGGAGGTAGTCACGGTCGTAGTATTAGCTGCTGCTGTCCTTGTTATGGCTGTGGGAGGACCCAACTCCATGTCACTCAGAGTGGAGGGGAAACCGTCACTGGACGAGGCAGACGCAGGGACCCTGGGGGACACCTGGCTCAGAAGTGCCGAAGGTAACGGGGGAGACTGCACTGGGGGAGGCGACAGAGGAGGAGTGGGTGGGGATGGAACACAAAAGGTTGAATCTCCACCGTCCTCCTCCAGTAAAGAGGCTGGAGTGAGGCAGGCTTCCAGTGGGGCGGGGCAGGCCTCCACACGGCCGGGACAGGCCTGGTTTGCCTGGCAGTTGGGAGGCACCATTGGGTGGGGTGAAGGCGGTGGAGCGATCACCGGCATCAACAGCGTAGAAGGCTGGGATACCTGTGCTGTTGCTGCCGCTGACAAAACACCAAAGGAGGGCGGCGCCTCACGGAAGCCCTCATCCATGGGGTCGTCGGGTGGTGGCGACGGCGGCAGGAGCAGTGGCCGCAGGGAGCCTTCCTGCTTGAGTTCATCCTGGATGCGTCGCAGCATGTTGTTGATAAGGACACGGCGCTCTAGGCTGGGCTCACCAAGCGGCCGCTGGCTGTACAACTTCATCAGGGAGATGTTGAAGATGGTCTGGCGCTGCAGGGTGTATGACACCTTCGACAGGCCCTCTGGACCAAAGCCTAGTCCCCCTCCCGCCACCGACGCCTCCAGCGTTTTGCCTTCCAGCCCCTCTTCATCCTCGTCCAGCTTCCGCTTCGCACCTTTACCAAACATATATCTGGAAGACACAAAACCACAGAGACAGGAGTTCAATTCTCACTGGACTTAGAAGATGTTAACATGAAAACTGTCGATTCTATCTTAAACTGTCAACTGATTATTATTAGACAATTATTTTCCTGATTAATCCATTAAAATTTCAATTACAAGGTCAGATATAAGTAAAACTGCCCCTCACAGATTCTGAAAGAGCTTAAAGTAATATATTCAAATTGTTCACTTTGTCCAACCAACAGTCCAAAAGTCTGGAATCGACAAATGTTTTGCCAATTAACAATTCATGTATTATTGATCAGCTAATCAATTAATCAACTCGTCATTTCAGCATTTAACATTATCCAAAATTAATGAGTATATCCTTGTTTGGCTCATTCATTTGACATGTTCTTTTGATCCCTGCCCAGAAATACACCTCAAATAATTCCAATAAGCCAAAAAAATTTCACACCTAACTATTGGGGTTTTTGGATGTGGTTTCAAATTCAGCAGTACAAAGGGATCTTAGCATCACATCATCACTGTCAAACCACATCTCACCTCACACACAGATCCTGTATATTCATCAGTGAAGTTTTCAGACTGAAACCCAGCAACTTAACCATGGTGAGAAGAAGAAGCTGTTTAAACACAACAAGCTTACTGCAACAGGGGATTTTTAAAAAAAACATATACTGAAACCAAGAGCAGCTGCAACGGGAGCCTCACCACTGCATACTGTAGCCTAGCACACACACACATGCACACACATACTAAGTTATGTAATAGCAGCGTTCCCTGCTGTACCACAGGATCATAGGCCAGATTTAAAGCCCAACCCCCCTCCACCCCTCCTTCCTCCTGCCATGTTAGAATAGCACATTGAGTTACATAGTGAGGGGGTGGGGCAGGCTGGGGGGTGAGAAACATACAGTAGGAGAGAAAAGAGAGAGAACCAGAGCAATGGTGACAAAGCCACAGTAGATTCCTTAAACATACATATTCCAGTAGTTAAATACATCTCTCTATCTGATCAAACTGGCTGATGGTGTCATTATTGGCCGTTCAGAGAGGGCAAGGAAGTTAGAAAGAAAGACAGAAAGAAAGACAGAAAGAAAGACAGAAAGGAAGGCAGAAAGGAAGGCAGAAAGAAAGAAAGAAAACAGGCATCGGCTGCAGTGTGTTTGACTCTAATCCAGGCTGACAAGCTCATGCAGCCAGTCGCTGTCTACACACACACACAGACACACACACACACACACAGACACACTGCGCATGCGTCTCCTCATACACACACACACAACCACACACACAGGAAGTGTGAGTTGCAAGCCCAGTCACCACGACTGGTTGGTTGCCATGACAAACAGAGTCAGCTGGGAATTCACCCAAAGAGATGACAAAGAATGGGATGGGGGAGAGGGGGAGGAGGGGAGGAGGGGAGGAGGGAGGGGTGTGTGCTGGGGGGCAGGAAGGAAGCGGAGGAAGACGAGGAGGAGTGAGAGGAGGAAGTAAAAGGACTAGGTGAGAGATTGGTCTGGAGGAGAATGAGTAACATGCTCTCCTCCTCCTACTAAAACTACTGCTGAGTAGCCTTTCAGCAAGGCACTCAACCCCAACTGCTCTTTTACCGAGATTCTGAGAATGGCTCAAAAATGGTGGAGGTCTGTTGGTTCACTGGCTGTACATATACAGTTTTGCATTAATATTTTACTGTTGCTGGGGGATAAAAACCTTTTTAACCATTTGATTTCTTTGCAAGTCAGTTTTAACACTCACAGTTGTCACTTTCCATGGCAACAGTTGACTTGGGTCCAACTGTTGAGTGATGTGACTATTTACAAAATGGGATTCTCCGTACTTTCAAAGTCAGCATGTATTGTCTGAAAAGGTAGAACTGTTTACTAATGCAGGCTAATGTGACACAGCAACATGTCTTGTCAAGTCAAGCCAGTTTTACTGAGATCTAAACAAATCACCAAATTACTTGAGAGGGCTTTACAACCTGTTCAACATGCAAAAGAACACACACCAATAGACACCAAAACTTGTTAGTTAGCATCACAATGACCGTAGCCACCATAGGTGAAAAGACAAAACAAAGAACAAAGAACACCATTTACAAAACTTCAAAATCCTTTACTTACATATATAATGACATGAACATTTAATGCTAGAACTATCTTGGCAAAAGCTATCTTGGCATTCGAGCACTAACAATAAATCAGCCAGGACGATAGAACATCAGATATTAGCTTATCACAGATATATCAGTATTAGCAAATATGGTGGCTGATAAGAAGAAAGAGGAAGATGTTCTCGTACAGTAATGACAGGTTTAAGAGCGCTTAGAAACAGTGACACCCTTACCTAACTTGTCCACCAGTGGGCACTGACAAGTGAATTTTTTTAAATTCTAAAATGTCCTGCTCAATACATGCCTGTTTTTAAAATACAACTTTGAGGGCTCCTTATCGAAAATATGTATGTACCTTCTTCCAAAGAATGTACCAGAATATACCAATACAGAATTACACAAATATAAATCATCCACAAACAAAGCAAAAGTTGACAGAAACACATATTAATATAACCAATTTTTTGAAAACTGCAATGGCAATCAGGCAGGTGTTTTATTTTGGTGCTACCATGATGAGAAAACAAAACATTTAGGTGTTCATGAATTTAAATCATCTGTGAGTTTCTACATTCATTGCAGCTGCTTATGCGGCGCTTCGAGGAAAATGGCGAATCAGAGTGTGTCAGAGAGAGACAGAAACAGAGAGAATCAAAGAGAGAGCAACAGAGTTAGTTTCAAAGCAGTTTGCGGGTGTGTGATTGAGAGCTGAAGCAGCTGCGCATGTCTGACTCACTGACTCATGGCAGGGTGTTTAGACTCACATACACACTCACACACACACTCATACACACACAGAGAGAGCAGGGCTAACATACCAGAGGTGCCCCACCCCTTACATTCCACTTCATTATCCTCCTCTTCCTTTTCCTTCTCTTCTACCTCTTCTCTTCTTCACTCATACTTTCTTTTACCTCTTTTCCATCTCTCTTTTTCATCCTCCTTCCTCTCTGCAGCTCACACCCTCCCCCTCCTTCTTCTGACTGTCAAAGTTCACAGACCCAGAGCCATCCTACACCCTATGAGCCATGTCTAGATATGAACACACCAGAAGAAAAAGTCAAAGAAAGAATCCTAAATGAGTCAAGCAGATAAAGCAGTGAAGGAGTACTGCACTCCAAAATGGTGCCTCTGTCTTCATTCAAGGTCACTGTGACTTAACGCACCACTGTTAATTGTCTCACAAAGTAGTGTCTTAAAACTACCTTTTCCAAAGGCTTTCCATGAGGAAAATGTCAAAAAAGTCTTCTGAGACCTTCAAGGCAAAGAAGCATTCTGCTTTAACTAGAGATCAACCATCTTGCAGTTTTGAAGGTCAGTGCTACTACTGGTACTTTTGGACTGAAGGCTTTTTTTCAATTGTTTATCATTTTAAATTACACGTAAAGCTGCAAAACATTTAGTGTGTGCAACTTAAAATAGCACTTGGACTGCTGGTGACTATCTGTTATTTGTGTACATGACTTCTGTAAAATCTAATCAAAATGTTGTATTGAATAACTTCAGGTTCAGTGCCTCCAAAAGTCCAACACTGTGATCAGCTTCACATTAAGTGTGTTTATCAATGAATCATATCAATCTACATCATATCCATCATGTCAGAGGCAAATAATGCTAATTGAACAAGGCTTTACTTTAATAAAAGTCCAATATCTACCTGTTATTTTGTCAATATACCTTATGTAATCAGTAAAACATCTAATGAAATGTCTTCCATTTGCAGGGTTTTGTCTTTTTCTTATCCTAAAAACCATCTTTAAAAATGTGCAACAGATCCAAAAAAATAAAATAAAAAATCAATAGATAAATGGTTGTTTCCAGCAGAGCGCTCTGATCTGAGAGAAGAATGTCAGGTAAGAACATTTCTCAAAATAAACACTTCTCTGGTTGTTGCCTACAGCCTAAAATATCACCAAGCTTCCTTATACAACCCTGAGAACTGATTGTACACTGGCCTACTTCTGAAAAATGTCCTTTCATTTTTCTCTGAAATGTCTATACAACCAAGCCCACATAACTTGTCCCCTTTCTGAGAGAACTGATGAGGCTTAACTACAATTGATAAAGATAAAACACACCCAAACACCATAAAAATCTGCAATTTAACTTCAAAGAGAAAGGCCAATTTGTGGCTACGGGTGTGTACAGATAGGACTACATGTAAAGTTGATGGTGGCTTTGGGCAAGTGGATCTTGGTAATAATATAAGGCCAACAGAAATGGAACATAAAAAATAACCAGTGAGTTTGAACATATATGTGACTGAGAATGATAAATTTAATCACAAAATGATGGTGTCAAATATTTTAAAAATGCATGTTTTATAGATTTAGAGGTGAAGTCAGGTGTGTGTGCAAGCACTGAAAGTGTGTGTTAGCCTGCTGTGCCTGCAACAACACATCAGACATGTGGGCTGAGCATATTATTCTGGGAGCTGGCTGTAGTGAGTATGTGTGTGTGTGTGTGTGTGTGTGTGTGTGTGTGTTGTGTGATAGTGCAGTGCTAGTGGATGGACTCTGCAGTGATATTATGATCCTGTAACCGGATACGCTGGTTTCCATGCCTGAGCTGCACATCCACCCCTCCCCCTCACCTCTACATCGGGCTATTTCAGGTTCTCTGGATGCACAAAGTATGGACCTATACTACGCACTACACTGCTGCAGGTAGATGAATGGAACCTTGTGCTGTACGTACTGTATTAATCTCAGCATTCACATGTGCGTGAAGGCATACAGAGGCTGACTCCCAGTTCGCTGTCATGACTGTGCCTCCACTGTTCCTCCTCACTGTAATACATCCAGCCCTGCACATGAGGACGACATTGTCAAACTCACTCCTGTGTGTGTGTATGTGAGTGTGTGTGGTTCTCTCGCTCTCTCTCTCTCACTTACTCTCTCGCACACATGCATACACACACATACACACACACACAATGTAGAACTAGTAAACACATTCCAGACAAAACCCAGAGGAAGAAATGAGTTGTAGTGCTCGCCTGACCAGACCCACTACGCTCAATAGCAGCTACGCTTCCGCACACAACTTAAGATTCAGTTACACCATGACAATAGCTACTTCTACTGTTGCTGCCACTGCTGCTACTGCTGTGACTACTGCTTCTGTTCTTCTGTTAAAACAACTGTCTACTAATACATCAATTTTATTTAATTTTTTAATGCACACATGCATTAAAAGTGTCACAACCAGACTCAACATCAACTCCCTGCCAGCAATTTTCAACTCGCTCCTTTGCTGTAAAACAGGAAAATAGCCTCAATCAAGAAAATACAGGATGTATGTGCTTTCCCATCAGAGGCTCTCAACCAAACTCGGACTATCTGTGGTACTCAAACGCCTGAAAACATGGAAGTGACACCATTAGACATATCATTAAACAAATCAAAGGTGAGTTAACACATGTAGTTAAAAATGCGAAAGGCTGACAGGAAGTTTGGTGGTGAATAAAGGTCATTTAAATATTAGGGGTATTATCTCAAGTGATTTCAAGTGCAATTTTGCAGTCATTTACAATATAATGATGACAAAGGGCTATATTATGTCAAATACTCTCATAATAAGCTGAAACCTTGTATACTTCACAATGAACAATATAACTTATCTTGAAAACACTTATTTTGAGATTGCCGGGAAAAAAAAGTTAATAAATGTTTTTACGGAACAGCAGCAAGAGAGGACAGATGGTAGAGGAAGAGTCCAAATCAAAATAAATAAGCCAATCATGCTGCAGTAAACAATGGCTATGTGTGTGTGTACCACTACAGTATGTGTGCGTGTGCATGTGTGTGTGTGTGTAGTGTAGTGTTTTCCCTCTCAGTGATCATAAACGCTCACATGACAAAGGTCAGTTGGGTATCAGACAGGGAATTCACTACGATCTTTTACATAATGACAAACCTGGTTACAAAACAGTGCAGTTCCTATTGCGCAACATGTAGAATCCCATTAATAAAGAGAGACTAGTGTGAACGACCAAAACCAGGTTACATTTAAGCATTTAAAACAAAGATGTTGCTTTCGATTAATAAAAAGCTGAAGGCCATCTTGAAGCCTGAAAGATTTTTGTTCCTCAGTTTTGGTGAACAAGAAGTGCATTACAACTCATTTTTTTGTGTCTGAAGTTAGGAGATTCATCACACACTCATAACGAGCAGTGTAAAGGAGTAAGAAGAGCAAAGGTCAGGGGCAAAACAACAGAGCAACTGACTTGTAAACCCTTCTTTTCTCTGACTTTTGTTTAAACTACACTCAGTTACCAGTTCATTAGGAACATATAGCCTTTGGGGTGTTGTAGTAACTAATATTTAATCTACCCTTACTGATACAATTGGAGTGGACAAAATAATAGAGAGACCTTTCAGGATAATGCAATTGCATTCAATAGCACCTCAAACTACAGGAATCAAAGTGACCATGAATTATATAATTAAGTTAGGATTTATAACAGGGCTGTTATTCAGCTAGTTGTAAAAGGTAACTAAGAATGTATGTTCCACATTTCTGGAGAGCCTGGTCATCTAACCCCATGAATTAATCACAACAGAGACCTGACAGGTGCTTGGACTTAAATGCCTTATTCTTGGGATTAAAGGTGCTGTGATACGTAAAGAGACAATCAAGGTTTTATAAAAAGTTGCGCACAATGACACACATGCATATACAATAGGTGTGAGTGAGAGAGTGTGTGTGTGGTGTGTGTGTGTGTGTGTGTGTGTGTATGCATCTCAAATTTCTGGTAACCAATGTATACACACAAAAATTCACTTATTCTCACTATCCCTCTCCCTCTCTCCCTCTCTCTCACACACACGCATGCACACACACACACATATACACATGCGCTTAAATCTATAAATAAAAGGCAGAAGAAGAGAGCAGATGTAGGTCAGCAGACATGTCCACATGCAGTTGAGCACTCCACTCTTTCCACAGAGCCTCTTCAGGAAGAAAACCCAGCTTGACACCTCCACTGACAGAGCCTCAGAAGCTACAGAAATCTACAGCATCAGTATGACTGGTCTCTGGCTGTACAGTAGTATTCACCTTATTACTGCAGAATCTACCTTATTACTGCAGCATGCACCGTACCACAGCAGTATCAGCCTTATTACCACAGAACCCATCTTGTTACAGCAGCACCAGCTTCAGTGCTGCAAGTGTCATCGTTCCTACTGCAGGCAGCACCCTTATTACTTAAGTATAATCCTCATCATTGCAGTACAAGCCTTATTACTGCACTTGAAGCCAAACTGCTGCACTGGGAGCTTCATTACTATTACTACTATTACTACTTACAGGTATTCAGCCACTGAGGGTATGCAGTATATGGTAGCCTGATACATTCTTCCCTCACTGGGCAGCCGATGCAACAGAACTTGCCTATTACCATACGTTCAAGCCTTGAGAGATGGACAATAAAAGCCTGCAGCTGTCACCTGTCTCATAATGTCCAATCCATTTTCATGTCAAGTCCCTCTGACAAAGCTTGTGAAGATGTAGTCTAAAGATGGTTTTGTTAGAGTGTTGTCAAATCCCTGCATCCTCGATGCTCAATGCTGATTTACTGAATCTGAAAATAACAGCTGCAAGCTAGGAGAAAATGCATCTGCATCTTAAAACTTAACGCCCACTGTTTTTTTTTTTTTCCATTTTGTTTCAGGAGTCTTAGCAGGAAGCTGATCAACATTTAGCCACTGTCATGTACTTGAAATGTCTCAGTAAATGAATAGGTGACATTTCTTTTAAAGTACCCTGAATCCTTCCTAGATTCTGGGGACCTCCTGAGGGGTTCCCCACTAGACTTTCCCCTCCTCACTGTGGTTATCTGCTCATCTACTGTATGGGCAGTTGTGTAACACTGCATCACATCTGTCTGTGGTTTGTAGTCTGCTCTCGGTCTATGTTGTGGGTGCTCGTCCAGATAACCTCTGATGTGCAGCCTATGGGGTCACAGCACAGGAGCAACAAACTGAAGAAGAGGTACAGGCACTGAGAGAGCAGGCTGCTGTGTTGTGGTGCATGTTACAAAACGGAGGCCCCTTCACTCACCACAATAGCTACATGGCTGAGACAGTCCCCAGCACTGGAGACCAAATCACCTTACTCTGTAAAAACACACGACCACTTCACAGCAGGTTGTAGGTGTGCTAGACCATGCTTTACACAGCTAGACAATAATAATCAAGTAAAATATGCAGTTCGTGTGCTTGCAAGTGGCATTCGTGTAAATATGAAGTCCCTCTTATCTATGTGCTGTTGTAGACACATATCTTCAAATGTGTAGACTTCACTAAGTCGCTATTTCTGGCCTCAAAAACATTCTCAGTGAATGTACGTGTAAGACTATTTGTACAAATTTAGGTCATTTGATGTCATTTAAGAATTTTTAAAGTTAGAATAGCCTAAACGCAGTTATTAATTTAGCTAGCCTCAGTCATAGTAACAGTGTGTACCAGTGGCTGAATGTATTTTGGGAGAGCACTCAGTGTATTTCGGTTTTAAAAAGTTTATCAGACAGACTTTTCTCCGTAGTGATAATCTGAAAAGTGGTGGCCACTGCTTCGGCTCTATAGACTGAAATTAGTTTTCGGCAGACCGAGACAGGGTCCAGTGGAAGTACAGCGGGGACAAGTATTGGTAGATATTATCCATTTAATACGAAAACTTTTTCAACCAGACCCAACTACCCACAGCACTGCTGAAACGCCAGTCTTCGCCTTGTCTATTATTCATTAGAAATAGGTTACGCTGTCGTGTCGTAATGTATTTTCTCGGCGTGTCTTACTTTGCTCTTCGAAAGACAGAAATGGTGTCTTACCACATCCAGGTCCGCCGGAGTTTGAAAGAGAAACATGGGGGTATTTAAACAGTCCTGTCAGCTACAGAAACACAAACCGTCCTAGCTCCCGGAGACTCTGTCACACAATGGCGCTGATAGGAGGAGAAAAACTGCCTCCGCTCACAGGAACGCTGCTGCCTTCACAAGCTGCAGGACATCCTCACGAGGTAAGCTGCACGTGCACTTATATCCCGCAATTGGTGTCATTTAACGCATAAAAAGATAAAAAAGATATGAACGAATCACAGTGACACATGTTACACCAAGCTACATATAGGGAATCTGGTATTTAGTGCTACGCAGATTTGATATATACCCTTTTAAATATGTCAACGTTTGCTTGATATAATCCTTATGTACTAAACAGGCTGAATGGCTGGTGAATGTTGCTCTTACAAATAACGTGGGCAATTGGAAAGTACACATGCGGAGGATCTACAGAGCTACCATAACAAGTCATTTAGACAGCAAAATGCTGTGACAACTATAGAGGTGAATTGGATGCAGTTAGGCCTGCTACTCCGTAACTTTGAATCATTCCTTTAATTGTTTAGGCTATTGCGTTAATTCTCAGGCTCTGAGAAATGTAAAGATGGCACGGCTGTCTGTGCAGAGGCCTCCTTAAAAGCTGCCCTTAATAATTGAGGACAGCATCTGCAAATAACATTGAATTTAGAATTAATCCATGGATACGCATACTTTTTTTCTTTTTCTTTTTTTTTTTTTTACAATTAATTTTCTGTAATTACACTCCAGTGGTCATTATTACCGTAACAATGGCGTAATTATTGGCATGATAGGATCCATTTTGTTATGGCTTGTAAGTTTACGAGGAGCACGTGAAGGTAGCAGGAGAAGCTGAAACCGAGCAGCTGCCCCGAGAAGTGGCGTCGTCAACTTTGCTCCGCCCACACACACACACACACACACACACACACACACAGTGTTCTGTAACGTTATATTCCTCTTGCTCTCTCTCTCTCTCTTTAAGATTATAATATTAGTTATTTAAACATTCAAAACATTTGAAAGTGTAAAGTGGATGTCATGTTGTCAGGACCTCATCTCTATAGTTTTAATATACAGTATCTTAAAGATATTTAGTATCTACTGGTGATTTGATGTGTTTTGACATTCAATGAAAACTTGAAATAATTGATTTTTATTGACATGAGATGAGTGAGTGGTCAGAGGAATGAGCACTGGGCTGATGGTGCCGTTTGGCTGGTTAGTAATGCCCGTCCTACCCAGCAGCAGATGGCAGGGTGATGTCCGGTAAACTCAAACAAAACCCAGCAGACTCTGCAACGTGCAGACAAAAACTCCAGTGGAGCATCCTGGGGCAGAAAATGGGCATCTCAGACCGTTTGTGCCCCCGATGCCCCCTGCTGCACACTCACCCAGTTGTGCACTGATACACTCACAGACACAATACAAGTCTCCCTATTTTTTTTCAGACAAGCCGCCTGTTCTCAGGACGGACTTTGATCAACCTCCTGTCACAAATATTTCCATTTATTGGAGTCCAGTGTTTACAGGACTCGATTGCTGGCAAAGAATCATTTAGTTTCTCCTCTTGTCAGGGTGGAAAACTGCATTTAGGGCTTCACGGTGCACTAAAACTCTCCTCTGTAAAGGCCTGATCAAAATCTGTGTATCTTTGTAAAATATTTGGTTATACAACATTCCTGTATAAGAAACTATGCCTGCACTGGAAACTGTACTAGCACTAGAAAATTTATTTTGCCCCTGTGACTGAATTTTGCCATTTAAAATACTGGTGTGACTAGGCCTAAGGAGAGCATAGGCTGAAGGTTGCAAGACACAAAAACTTCCATCACTGGACAGTATGACATGTATGAGATTTTTTTTTTTTTTTTAAATAAAAGGCTAAACTGACTCAGTATTACAGCTCAAAAGCAGAGCTTATGGAAACTGCTGGTCAGACAATAAAAGACTGGAATATTCTGTTATTCTTTGCAACAGGGATTCTCAATATATCAGTACCATGCACACAGTTTAGCCTGAATGAAACCTCAGCTGGAGTATGGCTAGCAGGCGGGTTAGCCCGGGCACAATAGCTCTGTGCGTGCATGCATACGTAGCTTCTGTGGTGAATGGAGATCTGATTTTAGTTCTGTGTTCATCTCTCTGGACTCTGAGTTGACTCATGAATGCCGAGCAGCGAGGAGGGATGGCTCTAAATAAAGATTTCAGGTCAAAAACAGGAAATGGCTCAGTGAGCAGGGAGGGCAGGGCCATAGCAACACCAACTGGAGAGCTGCACCCACAACATCCCTCCCTCCATCTATCTTTATTTATTTCTCCCTCGCTCTTCTTTTATTTCCCCCTCTCTGTAAAATATGCCTGTTCCTTGTCTTTCTCTTCTTTTTTCCATTGCTTTATCCCTATTTGTCATTCTCTGTCTCTGCCTTTGTCTCTCTTTTCTGTATTTTTCTTCCATTCTGCACATTTATTTAATCTTTTGTCAGGTTTTGATTTCCATCCAGTGACTTGATTCCAACTGCTGTAACAGCAATGCAAAAGCAGAAGACAAAAGGTCAGCAGTTTATGCATTCAAGCCATAATGATATGATGAATTATTGCCTCAAAACATGTGCTATAAAATATAACATAATCATTAGCATCTACAATAACAGAAAAAGAACATGTAATGCTACAAGCCATTCAAAAACCAGTAAATGCTTTATTCTATTGTTGTTATCTCCTCTTTGTCTACGTTCGTCCGTGCAAGTATTAAGCTGTATGTGTGTGTGTCACTAGCGGTGTGAACCAGAGTGTGAACCTGACTCATGGTGAGTTCACTGGCCTCACTGGCCCAGTACACGTAGCTACATGTTGCTTCCATCCATCACTGTGTTGCACCTTTGGGTGGTAACTCCCAGATTTACGACTGTCACCAGAATTAGTTTGCAGATCATCATGTTCCATTTATATTTGCTGTGACAACACACAGTGCATTTTTTTAATCATTAAGGTCTAAAAATTCACCAGACACGTGAGCATAAAAATGCAAGGATGACACACACACACACACACACACACACACACACACACACACACACAACTGGAATAAGTGATTCACACGCATGTGTCTGTGTGTTACTCATCTGTTGAACAATGTATTGATTATATCCTCCATTCCATACTTCATCTCAGTACCACCACCACCACTACAACTCTACAGTAAAGACATCTACTGTGAGCAGTACTAAGCAGTACTACTACTACAAACATTACTACTTCAGCTTTTACAATAAAACCACATGCTATTACCATCACTGTTGCACATACATCTACTATTACTGTTGCTGCTGTTACTACTAATGCTGTTTTTATAATATAGTCACAACCATTTCTCACAACATGGGTTTAAAGCATCATCTACATACATTATACAATACGGACAGTTATTTATTTCCTATCCCATAACCCTAACCATCAGAACAACACACTTAGCCTCCTCTTCCAAAAAACACCCCCCACATCTCTGGCAGGAGTGAGGAACAGCCAGAATGAATAAACATCCTCACTCTGAATATCCAGCTCTTAAACTGGTCCTTAAAAAAGACATTAATATTAAACAGCTGTGACAAGACAACCTAGATCAACAGCAATTTTGGCTGTTATGGGAAATCTGCCAGTTTTCTAATCAGTTTACTCTATACGGGGAGCAGTGTTTGACTGATGAAAACAGTTCCCAGTGCAGTGGTTCCCAATCTGGTGATCGATGGTAAGGTCTCAAGATGATTTCAAAAAAAGAGGAAAAGAGAAAGAAAGAACGATGATGCACAAATTGTATTTATTTCTGACTTTTCACTAATTTGTGCTTTTATTGTGAAATGCTGGATAGCGTTACCTCTTCAAGCCTCTAAAAAGTCATCCAAAGGAATCAATTTGAGAAGGGAACATTTCATTTTGGTTGAACGGCATGCCACTGACAGATGTATGCAACTCGTGTTAAGAGGTCACAAGTTGAGATTGATATGCTTTAAAGCATCACAAGCCATGCTGCTATCATTATTATTTTGACTTGGGCATTTATCAGGCAGCAAAGGATGTAATGGAGAAATGCTACCAACATGCATTATGGGAAGTTTAACATAAAGTATTTGACCTTTTTGTTTGTTTATTTGTTTTTGGCTTAACACATGCTGGAGACTAAAAGTCAGGATGTGTTGGCCCTCTAGAAAAACTTCTACATTTGTTTCAAGTGTATGTGTAAGAAGATGATTCATTTTACAAAAATGAATTTACAAAAAGTCTTTTGTGCAATGTAGTCGTAAAAACTAAAACAAAACAAATTTGGCTTAAAAAAAGAAGAGAACGCGTCCATGTGTGCTGGCAGATTTGGGAAGGGTGTGTGAAGAGGACCAGAGAATATTATTAATACTATTAGACATGGGCGTGGCACAGCCAGTCCAACATGGAGAGAAAGAGGGAGAGGGGAGATGGGGAGGGAGGGGAAGGCTCCACACCAAAAACACCCATCTGCTTTCTTTCCCATTCTCTCTCCCTCTGTCTTTGTCTCTACCTCCTCCTTTTCTCTCTCTTTGTCTCTCTGCCAGTCTCTTTATCAATGTCCATCATTCCCCCTCTCTGCCTCATACACAGCTCCTGCCTCAGTCACACACACACACACACACACACACACACACCACACACACACACACCACAGGATGGTTTATTGTTGATATAGTATGATATCTCTATGATTAGTGCCACAATATTGTCCTATACAATTTTAATTGATACAAACACCCACACTGAAACACAAAGCTGAGCAAAGCCTATTGGTGTGTGGAAGGGGAATCTCTACACATCTTTATTTTCATTACAGTGATATTTCAAGCACCTTTTAAGTGCCTTGACTCATGTATTTCAAAAGGGGAAGTACAAGTAAGCAGAGCAAGTCGGCCTCCTGCAGAGCTGCCATTTTAGTCAAATCCCAAAATGTAGTCACGCCGCCTAGACTCAGTACCTTCACACTGGTGGTTTCTGGTAATGTTGGTGATCTAAACATTTACATTCATCACACTGTGACACACACAACAGCAGCTTCCCAGAATCTGTGTTACGTGGAAACTACCATAAAGCAAACATCTTAGGTCATATGTCTACAATGTACATTTTTGATTTAGTCTGTTGGGGGCACATACTGTTTAATTTAAGACAAAATACCAACACAAAGCAACTCTTCCAAACACACAAAAGCCACTTGCTTAAAAAAAAAAAAAAAAAAAATCTTTAGCCTCATCATCTCAAGATCATGACTTCACTGTTATGAGTTCATTATTCCATTACATGTATGTCAAGATGACAAATGGTGCTTTTTAGTGTTTGTTAAGACTGTGACAAGATTACAGTTTAATTACAGTGTTGTCTCCACATAATAAAAACTGCTGATCAGGACTTAAATGTGTCATTGCCCTCAGAAAACAGGCCTCTGAACATCATAATCTATCCAAGCTGGTTTCATTACCCAGTCACTCCTATTATCTTTGGGATAACAGTTTGTTATCCAATCCACATTTGACACTTAAGTTGTGATTCTAAGAGAGCAGTTTTCCTGTAGATTATGAAATGATTAACTACCTTGAGATAACTGGTCTTAAATATTATCAAGCTGTAGTACATTGGTAGTTTGTGATTAGAATAATATGACACTGGCCTTTCTTTTACTGTAGCAACACTGCTGACCCAAGAGCAGTCAAAATCAGTTTCACTCAGTTTCACTGCCCCAAATACACCATTGCATGCAACAGTGCATACCTAGCAAAGTTGCGCAATGGTGTCCTGAATTCTTGCTCAGCAGTGATTTGACAGTTGAGGGTATCATAGTGAACCCTGTGGTTTCATAGCTCTCCCATTTGTTATGTGCAGTTATTAAATCAACACACATGAAGTTGCTGTGAACGCAGACACTGGAACAAAACAGCACACTAACAGCAGCTGCGCCCTTAAAAGTTACATTTTCTTTACAATGCTACGCTCAACTGGATCTATATGCTCCAGGCTCTCTATGTCAGCTGGAAAGGGACATTTGAACAGAAGTACTCCAAATTCATAAAAGTCTAATTAAAAAGATAAGTCTGCCTGTTATTATATTATTTCTTGTTCCGACCATTGGACTTGGGCTGAATGCTACAGACAATGTGAGGAAGTCAGAAACTACTGAGAGACTGGCTAACACATTGTTGGGATTTGCTGACAATGTGAAAAATAACACCTGGTTTATCTTTTAAAAACTCATATTTGATTTACCATTATAGAAAAAAAAGGGTTTTATGGGGTAGTCATTATTTTCTTCCTCCCTTCCTCCGTGCATAGACTTGAGAGGTTAGGGAGATGGGTCTATAAATAGAAAATAGTGAGGGTGCTCTAAACAAAACTTTTCATCTTTGCAAGAAGAGGGCCTCAACTAAGAACATGGGCAAGCGACCCAGACAGAAAGACAGAGAAAGGAAGAGGGAGAGGGAGAGAGAGCGCGAGAGGGAGGGAGGTGTGTTTACTCATGGCTGTGTGACGCCTTCAGTGTCAGGTGACTTACAGGAAAGAAGTTGTTGTTCTCTTTCTCTCTCTTGCTCTGTCTCTTTCATTTCTGTCCTTTCCTCTTTTTTCCTTGTTTCATAACCTTCGAAATGAATTGCTTTTCTTTGTCTATTCACTGACTTAACTGGCATGTTGTTTATCAGATCGCCCTAATAACTGCACAGTACAAAATGTCAAGAACAAGCAAGAGGTAATGCACCTAAAATGTTGAGTATATGATATTGTGTGAATCAGTCAAAGCATTATGAGACACTGTAATAACCATCTTAGACAGACAGCACAGTGGGCTACTCAGTTGTATGCTTTAATGCCTTTTGGCTCAGGGCTATGTGAAAAAGGTTTACCCTAACCCTTTAATGTGTGTGTGTGTGTGTGTGTGTGTGTGTGTGTGTGTGTGTACAGGGTGTGTGTGTACCCATCCATAGCAAACTGGTGAGTGTGACACATTCCAGTGGGACAACTCACCAATAGTCTAGCAGTAGATGGAACACAGATACCTCTGTCCACTGGGGAAAACTCAACAAAAACACATTGATGAGGGAGAATTCAGTTCCCACATATTGATGTTTGTTTCCCCTCTTTTTTTTTTTTTTTTTTTTTTTTTTTTTTTTGCAATTTGAGTTACAGGTTACACGTAGCTCCATTCTGAGTAGTCTGAATTGTAGTGAACAGTGATGGCTGTCATTGTAAGCAGAGGAAGTAGTAGCGGTGGAAGTAATACTGGAAGTGATGTGTTATTCATAGTAGTAAAGGTGCCAGTCAAAGCAGTAGAAAGAGTGATGACAGTAGTAGTGATAGTAAAAACGTAGCTTTTATTGCTTTTTACAAACTTGTACACCCCCGCCCCTCACTCACCCCCTCCAAAAACCGACACTGTTTTGCCTCTAACAATAGATTCTGCAGTATTTTTTAGAGTGCACTTCAAGTTGAACTGAACTGCAGTGAAAACTCTGTGGAGAGAGATACTGTAGCTGAAAACAGGAAGGTCATTAATCTTCGCAAGAAACCGGGCCGACACACAAGTCATGGCACAAGGAAGCAGCTTCAGAAACTATGGTTTAGCTGGTTATCCACCTTTCTTTTCTCAGTTTTTCCATCATCTACCAGCATTATTTTACCATTCTGTCCCTTCCAGCCACACCTTTTTCGTTGTTTTGCCTTTTGCCCTGTTTTTATCAGGGATACAACCAGAACGCAGAAAGAGCAACAAATGATAGACATGAGCAAAGAAAATAGTCTGAATGATAGAGGTTCACCACCCTTTCACATCCCCCAAACACCAGACCCCAATTTCTTATGTAATATCTCTTACATCACTGTGTCAGGATGTCCACACTAAAGACATATTTGAAAATGCACTTTGTCTTCTTCATACTTCCATCCACACAATGCCAGCCTTCCACATCTAAAAACTGACATCTTCAGAAAAAAAAAAAAAAATCTTCTCAGTAGATCCAAATGAATACACCATTCCCACACAATTTACAACTTCTCCTCTTTATTTCTCCCAATTGGGAAAATGGGAGGAAGACAGAGGCAGATCAACCAGGAGGAGTGGTGTTATAAAAAACATCTTCAAATTGCTTGTTTAATTAAACCATTGGTCTGGATGAAGATATTCAATATATAGTCATATGAAAACAAGAAAAGCATCAAATCTTTAAATATAAAAAACTGGAGCACTGGCAAATTATTACATTTCTAAAGAAATGGATTAACAGAATTGTTGTTGACAATGTTGACAGTGTATTCAGTACCTTCTGGAATGCAGCTAATGACTGCAATCCAGACGTTATGTGACTATGTAACTTTTGAAAGAGGAAATAACATTCTTCTACGTACTCTTACAAATGAAAAATTTAATTCATAAGTAACAAAAGTCACCCCCTCCCTGTACAGTCAGCCTCACATGGTCTGGTACGACCAGTAGCTAATCATGGCCAACATTGGCTAAAGTTAGCAAACTTTTTTTGTATGACTCTTATCTCATTTAACATTACGCTCAGTAATACTCTCGGGGGTTCTGTTGCTACAGCCTTACTAGTAGCTTATGTTGCTAATGTTAGCTAAACTTTAACTAGATAATCCTATGAAACTGACTGACTGACTGTTCTCTACTTGTGCTGCTGTTACACTATGTTTTAGTGTTTATCATTGTTCTAACTGTTGCTTGTGGCTACTGTGTTCAGCCAAGTCTCACTTTAACTGCACAGATGTTGATGTGAACAGGTTACATCTAGTAGCATATAATTACCATTATTCCATGTTACCAGATCAGAAAGTCAAGACAAGTCAATTTATTTATATAGCGTCAAATCACAACAGATCTCAAGGTGCTTTTCATCTGGAGCAGGTCTAGACCGTACTCTTTAGATTATTATATTTAAAAAGGGAGACCATCCTCTAATCCTGTTTTATGTTTTCAAAAGCATAGTCATCTTTTTTTTAAATCAATTTATTGCTATAATCCTTTAACATGGAATTTTTTATGTTGATATACTAGAAAACAGTAATCTGATTATAGTAATCCAGTAACATGCACAGTAATCTATTACTTCTCCCCCTGCTGCTGGTGTCCTCCTACACCAGACCAGACTGGCTGAGTCAGCTCTGCTGCTCTATCACGATTCAGCCTGACACACTTTCCCTCCCTCAACACCCCCCCCCCAAACACACACACACACACACACACACACACACACACACCACCACCTCACTTTCCTTCATGAATCTCTCCATTCACTCTGAGCTGCGTTCAAAACTTCCTCAACTCTCTGTTTCGTCCGATTGCGATCACTCCTCTCTCTCTCTTCGCAGTGAGAGATAAAACCACCCCCTCCACGTATTCCTCGCTTTTCTCCTCTATTTCATTCTTTCAACCCCCTCTCTCCATTCCTCCCTCCCTGCTGGCTGCCTTCAGGGTAGCAGAAGGGAAGTGAATGGCTTCAGCCCTCCCAGCTGGTCCCATCACCCAGCAACCCAGAACAAAACAAAAGAACACACACATACACACACACACACACACAAGCCTACAAACAGGCATGCAATACGCACACACAGTCAGGTTCACCAGCAGATGAGTGCATGCATGTTCTTAGACACATGCAGACACATATGCAGATGAATGCCCGCACACACACACACACACACACACACACACACACACACACACATGCTTACCCATACCCCCACCTTTGCCCCCCCACCCCAAACTCACATCCATAAACACAGCCAGCCAGCCAGCCCTCCCCTGCAGACTCCCACCCATCATCCCTTCCTTCAGTCCCCCACCCATCACCCATCATCCCCTTCTCCCCTCCCCAGACACCCAGTCCTTTGTCCACACTCTGCTCTCCACACACACAAAAACATATTTGGGGGGGGGGGGGGACATGTGTTGGCCCAGAAGAGAAGTGGACACAAAGCAGAGAGTAAATGTAGCATTTGTGATTGTGGTGCTCACACACACTCATTCACATACATACATCAAATCTGCAACCCAGCACCAAGACAGAGCTTGACTGTTATCTTAAGTTGTGTAAGTAGCAAATCACAGCAACGGTCGCGTGCGCACTTAAAACCAAACCCCCCTCTGAGACCCTCTTTATATATCATCAGTGTGTGTGATGGCCAGTGTATTCCAGGAGTTATTTTGTGATGAAATCCTCTGACTCCTGTAACTATTTACTTTCCCTCTGTCTGCTTCTTCTGCCATGTTTTTCAAAATTTTTTAAAAATGCTTTTGACAGACATCAGAAATACTGTTAACTTGTTGCAGTCACTTGGGTAATGATAATGAAATGGAGGTTTTCATCCCTTATACTATAAAAGTCACTGAGAAATCTCTAGGTTTCCATCATTCAAAATATTTTTCACCGTAAAGGCACATGACCAGAAATCACAGTGACATGTAATTGTTAAATGACCAGGGCTGGATCAACACGGTAGAGGAATGTGGGGCAAAAGGGTGCTGTAGACCCCTTTTCCCCTTCTTCCACTCTGTGTGCATTAGGCACAGATTCATTTTAAAACACACACTATCTAAGCATGATATAGGCTGGAATAATAAGCTGCTCATTGAAAACTAATTGCTACATAGTGAAACTGGAGGCCACAGTCCCCTTGTGGATCTGGGGGCTGGGCCAGTGACACACTTTGGATTGGTTACGCAATTAAGTTGTTCTTTATGCTACAAGTGTTGCTGAAGTTTTGACCTCTTCAGAGGATTTCCCTGAGTGAAAGAGGTGAAATTGAGCCAGAAATCCCTTCAGTTGCACATTTTACCAGGTTGGCCTCGACTCTGACTGGCTGTAAGCTTGCACTTTCAAAGGCTTTAGGCATTTCAGACATGATTCAGCTTGTGAATCAGACTAGTTACGGAATTAAGAATTGTAATGGGTTACAGTCGTGAATGGAACACACCATTATTGGTATCTTTACAACTTTCAATGGCTTTAATAAATTTAATATCATACTCTGAGTACCACAGTGGGACTATACCTGACTTAACTGTCACTTACCACAAACCAGTCAACACAGTAAGATCTCCTCTGGTGCAACCAACACAACACCCTCAGAGAGGAAGACTGGAGCTGCAGCTGAGGGGAACGCTACCCCAGACAAGAGACTGAATGAATGGGAACAGACAACATCAGTTGTCTGTGAACACCACACCAAAACTTATAACAGCTCCGGCATGGAAAAAGTCAAAAGCCATCAACCAGGAGTCAGTGGACGACTGAAAGGACCAAGGAGGACATTCAAACCTGGATGAAAATAAGACAGCAACCGTCTGCTGGTTTGTTAGCCATAAAATGTAACACAAGTACCATATATCTCTCTGGTACTCTCAGGTTAATCTGCACGTCCTGTACACAGCATAAAAAAGACAGTTTTATTATACATGGATCAATACACAATGCTATATTCTTATTGATTCTTTATTGTATTTTTCGTCTGTTGCATTAATGTCCTTCGCATGAAAGCACAAACACAGAGATCCAGAGACTGATTTTTAGGGGACAGCTCTGGCAGAAACTGTAAAATAGAGCAGCTATTGTGCAACGAAATAAAATTCATCTTTATAAAAATCAGAGGGAAAGCAGTCAGAGCAGGGCAATGACTGGAGGGGAAAAAACAAACCGGACCACTAAATATTTAGTTTAACTTTCTCCTTCGGCACGGTGATCGTGAGCCAAACCAAACCTGTAAGAAAAATGCTTCGCTTCCAAGCTTTTTCAGCCCAAACCACTCAAACAAACAAATACAGGCAGAGTGAGGAGAAGTGAGATTTTCTGGAAACAACACAATGTGGAAAACCTGAGAATGTGAGCTGCTTCTGCAGGCTTTGGGAACATAACGGCAAATAGGATGGAAAATTGGGGAGAAATGATCTGAACTGAATCCAGTCCAGAGTTATCTGGTCGGATCCAACACACTGCTAAAGCAACAGCTCCAAGCTTAGACCAGTCAAGTGTAGTCCAGTCTACCTGAGCTCAGACTACTTTAGCGTGGTCCAGTTTGGTTCAGTTCAAAACTAAACCACTGCTACTACAGTCTTGACCAAATCCCTCTGAGGCAGACGGTCTGGCTCTGCAAACTGGTCCAATACCAGTCCCTAGTAGACACAAAGAAACACAATACAACCCAGAATAAACATAAACATCTGATCATATATATACACACACACACACACACTACCCTTATACAACAGACAGGTGTGTTTACTGTCCTCCTCATTAATTATTGAACAGAAAAATCTGCTATTGGACAAGGCAGCCAAGAGTCATGAGAGCTGGCCTCCCCTATCCAGACCACAGACTGTATATAAAGATGTGCATACACACACACACACACACACACATTTATCACACACACATTTTATCATACAGGCTGTATATGTGTTATTTAGATCCTATTTGTAGTATTCAATGCACGGTCTGCAAGCTCTGGTAATATGTGCTATGTAAACTGCTCTTCAGGAGTAATCAATAAGAATTCAAAAAAAAAGTGCTTACCTACAGTACATAACTGTCAGTGTGGTAAACACAGCTACTGGTTTATAACCTTTTTGGCTTGCGAGCTTTCATAATTAAGTAATACTTCTTCACAGGTTGTATATGTTCATGAGTAGTGAGCATGTCAGACAAAGAGTTCAGATAATATTCATGTATTTAGATACCTATAAAGACCAATGCACCAGTATTTCATCAGAAAATACACAGATATAATCAGATAGAGAGAAGAGAGAATAAACACAGGAGTTTTTTCTTTTTCTTTCCTATCTTATGAATTCTCTGTGACCTCTCTGGGAATCAAAACCCTCAGTTTGGGAACCACTGCAATGCACAGTCTGTCCTTGTCCTCACGAGGGAGCAATGCAACACATGCAGCAAGATCAGACCACTTTCCTACCGGTGCAGCAATCGACCTGTTTCAGCTGTGCACTATACATACAAGTGAGACCAGCTCTGTGAGTTCGCCACCCCGAGCACACACACTACTTGCCACCACACAAAGCCCAAATTATGGTGTTACGCAAATCATCATTCAGTCAGAGACCAAAACAATAATCTCCCCCAAATGCTACTCTGCACCACTGACACAGATATCAGCAGCTTGAATGACTGCCAAGCTGACACAGCAGTGTATAAGTATATAATCATTACGCCATAATCATACAGCGACTGCAAGCCAAATATCCCAATATCAGAGCTGGCCTGTTAACAGCCCCTCACTCATTCAGAATTTGCCATGCCTTGGTTCTTTCAGTGTGAGCACTACAGTCCCTAATGCACAGGCCAGTGGGAGTACAGACTGTCCTGACTTTGCGCAAACCTTTATATATATGTACTGTATATATATTGACACTATATTAGTATGCACTTTCAGTATCTGCTTGGTGCACACTTGGACTGAATGAGCAACAAAATGTTCTAAAGACACAAAAGATCTGCACACAGTGTCTACTGCAGAGCAAGAGGCGATGGCAAGTACAAGATGAACTCAGCCCAACTCAGCAGACATAATGTTACTTTGCAAGTGAAGTAGTCAAAAAAAAAAGCTCAGTTACTGACTCATAAAAATACTATACAGTTACAGTAATGACAGTACATGAAAACTGTCATTCATCTATTTCAAAGTTGTTTTGGCTGACTGGTAGTCCACCTAAAATAACAGAAATTCTATGAAAAAATTACCGTAGTAAAACTGTATATTGCACCATCTTAACTTAAAATCACATTTACTTTCATTGGAGGATAATGTATTTGTATCTGACCTAAAATAAAATGCACTGTTCTTCAATGCTTTATCTTTGATTGATGTTTGACTTCAGTGTCTTTTTAGGAGAGGATTTACTGGGCACTCAGAGCTGTTTATACATCTTATTGTTGTTGAGCATATGGTAAAAACTGAAGGCAACTCAGATGAATATCCTTCAATCTATCACCTATACCCACCTATACCAACATTTTTATCCAATCAGAGCATCTGTTAAGGGGATTATTAATGACACATCAAACTGAAACTTTAAACATGGGAGGAAAAAAAACAGGACTTCAGAACATCAGAACAGTTCCATTGTCACTGTAAGCATGTTAGCATGCTGACATTAGCATTTAGCTCAAAGCAGCACTGTGTGAGTACACACTCAGAATGTACCTGTAGCTTAGTCTTAATGAGTGACATACTCCTGATCAGCTTTATTATCTACTGTTGATAAAATGATCAGGTTGATGGTTCAAATCTGACACTGTAAAGCAAAGACTGTATGAAGCGTTGCTGTACTCTGTTTTTTAGTATAATTACTTCTTATACTTTTTTCACACTGAACCTCGTTTGAGTTAGTGAGTGGTGCATTCAGGAGATGTGATCAAAAGTGAATCATTTTGAATCCCCATACTTAAAATTAATATATCATTACGGATATTTGACTAAACTTGCTGACATTCAGGAGCCACATGCCCAAACACAGTGTTCCCAGATAACATCTGACAAAAAAGACCGGTTCCTACATTTACTAGGAACTTAATTTCAACAATCTTTTCCATTTAATTTTATGCAACATTCCAAATGTTCATCACATCTGAACTCTGTGAGGAAAATGTAAAAAAAAAAAAAAAAAAAAAAAAAAAAAAACTTAGTTTCTGAACTCACACATACTGTTAGGTGCAAGAAGCACACTGGTATTTGTGCACATGTGTTTAATTGTTTAATGTTGAATTGCTCTCTCAATCTGTGAGGCTATACCATCATGTTAGGCACTGAACAGCACATTTTCACAGAGTGGGAGGATGAGTGTGTGGGAGGGGGTATTCCAACGGAGTACATGATGTAACATAGACTACTATACAGGTAGTGGAGCAATGAGTCACTGAGCTGAGGGAGATAACATGATAAGATCTCAGCGACTCAACATCTGTGTATGTATGTGTGTGTGTTTGCGTGGCTTAGTTTATGTACAAAGTGTTCAGAGGATGTCATTTTCCCAACAGGCACTGCAAAATTGCCAACCTTAACAGCTCATTTAGACTCTGTGTTCAAATCAAAAACAATAAATACATGGACACTCGCTTAGTAATTCCACATTTTCAGTGTTAGAGAAGATTCATAGATGGAACTGAATCAGGCAGAATGAAGGAAATGACCGAACTACCAATAACACTTGGATCGACTGTTATTTTAATTTGAATGTGGGTGCGTGTGAAAGCTCAGTTTGACAAAACAAATTTAACTCAAGTCTCCACTAGCTTTTTCCAGAGCATCTATCTATCTATCTATCTATCTATCTATCTATCTATCGATCTGTCTGTCTGTCTATCTATTCTTCAGCGCAGCCCTATTCATTATTAATACTTCGTTCTTTTGGCTCCTGTTAAGAGGCCTGCTTTGCAAACGCTGCTCTTCTGACATCCAATCTCCCTGCCTATGTCTACTGCTGCTGAGTGTGTGTGTGTGTGTGTGTGTGTGTGTGTGTGTGTGTGTGTGTGTGTGTGTGTGTGTGTGTGTGTTCTGCATGTACAACATATGTGCCTGAGATCTACGCTTGTTTAGTCTCGTCCCCTTTGGGATCTCTGAATACAGCACAACACTTCCTCAGTCATTAGATACTAGGTGAATTGTAACACATAACATACAGCAAAACAGCAAAAACAGAATGTATAATTTTGTAATGAATCATGCTTAAATTATGAGGCCTGTTCTAGGAGCTAAAATGACAGTATTTTAACAACATATACATTTTTAAAGCACCTGTTTCAACACTGTTGCTTGTTGGACTAATGTACTTAAGTTATTTTAATACTCAAAATACAAGCGCTGAATAAATGGTTAAAACCGACCAGCTGCTGAGCTGTTATCAACATTAGTACAAGTCTATTATAATCAAGAATAAAAACAAAATATATAAATATAAAAAAAATTCTAATAATTTAACAAATCAATACCAACTAAAGGTCCGAGTGTTTTTCAAGACTTTCAGCCATAACGTTTAAACCCACACAGTGGAGAAATCCAGAAAGTTTTACAGATGAAATCAGCTACTAAGCTTGCATGTCACCAGATCCATCTCACAACTGTCCAAACTCCATCTGCTGATGAAGACCATCTGCTTGAAAGCTCTAGGAAAAATTAGTGAGTGGAGCTTTGAATATTCTTTGTCAAACGACTATTTCTAAGGTCAAGTATTAACGACCATGCCTAATTTTAAGTATTGTAAAAAAAAAAAAAAATTAAAATATTAATTTCTGTTTTTCTACATCATGTCAAATTACAACATATTTTAACATTAAATCATTATAATGTCTTCTAGTGAGTATCTATTTCCAGCATTTTTTAAGCCCTTTTTGAATCTCAAAAATGTAAGAAAGACGGGGATGTATTGCATTGTGTTCACGCTTCACAGACTTACAGATTTACAGAGTACATCCAAGCACGCAGGCGGCATTACACATAAAGCATACTGTGTGAAAATGTCTTGCGTTCCCCTCAGTTTTTCCCTCATAATGCATCAATGCTGACGTGTTGCGATTTTTAAAGTAAAGTTGGATGAGATGAAACTCACACACAAACACACACAATGTGAGAGAGAAAGAGAGGGAAAAAAGCAAGTAAAGGTGCTGCTTGTGTGAATGATGAAAAGGAGGTCAGTGCCTGAAGGGGTAGCGATGGTGAACACTCCACTCAAAGTAAAGGCACTGAGAATATAGAGCTGCCAAACGCACATACATACTCATACAAACACCAGATTGCCTATTGTGATGGTGGATTGATGTGAAATACTAAATCTGCATGTTTCATTTTTGCACTTCCCCCTTTTGGTGCAAATGCTTCCGTAAATTCTAAACAATATTTCAGTTTCAAAAAACCCTCATATCCAATTCTGGCAAAAATCAACATGTAAACAAAATGCTGCAACGCTGTTTCCAAAATTACTGAGCATTTGCTTAGTAAAGGCATAAAGGCTAAGTATTTTTTTTTTTTAGTAACTAAAGAAGGCCAGGCTTAGCAGTCAGTTCTACAATAACACTAGAACAGGCTCTCTGTGATATTCTTACTTCAATTTCATTTGTAATATCACAACAAGGACTCAACCAAGACAATTTCTTTCCACCTAAAGAGCAATATCTGGAGCTGAAGCTGATGATAGCTAATATTTGGTGAGTAATAGCCAATAAGAGCCACAGTGAGGGTCAAACATGACATTCAACAAATGGCAGTCAAAGCCCACAGTAGGGACATGATCTGCACCTCCGCTTGCAGTCTGACTAATCAGACAAAAGTAAAAGGACTATTCTGAACTCAGACCATTCAGGCCAGAGTGAAACATACCCCTTTACTCACAGGTTCATATTAACAAGCTTTATACAGCATCTACACACAGAGAAACTGAGCAGGTCAGAGGATCAGGTTGACCAGATAACCCTGCTTATAGGGGAAATTAAAGGGGATACCTGTTCACTGTTAAGGCTAGTGTAGTGCAGTGGAGTAACGCCAGTCCTACTGAGGGATTATTGTGTGGTGATGCTATCATCACAGCCACTCTCCCACTGTCTATTTATAGTTCACACAGCCCCCCCCCCCCACCTCTCTGTCTCTTTCAGTCTCTCTGTCACATTCTCCATAGTGAATGCAAATGCATTAAAAGGAGAAGGTCAGAAAAAACAGAACCACCAGCCACCAGTTAGTGGTTTCAAACTCAGAGAGAAATACTGCACCTGTCCCTGACCTTACACAGAGCGCTATTTTGAAGTTGGTAAACTTTATATATCACTTTACATCACACATAAATACAAAATTTCAACACAAAGGATGGCATTAAATCATATTTATATCAAGAATATATCACGAATACAGCTGACATATATAATTTAAAGTGAGTGAGTAAGCATGAGTTTAATGTCCTACTCAAGGACATTTGAGCAGACCCACAGCTGGAACAGAGACTGAAAATCTGGGGAGTGGGCTCTCCAAGTATTGGTCTCTTCTTCCCCACAATGTACAGCCACAGGTACACACCTTCAGGATCAGAAATTGTGACACACTCAGGTACTTATTAAGGTGATTCATCCAGATTTTGACCTGCAGTCACACCTCATTTATGGAGTGCTTTATTTGAGATCTGGAGAATTAAGTTCAATTCACTTGGTCAGGTGAGAACAATCTCATTCATTCTTCACAGCGAGCACCACCTGCTCTGTCATGTGGATTTTACGCATTGGGTTTAGAAATTCTACCAGCAAAAAAAAAAAAAATTCAGATGTACTGTAGGGATCTGACCTTATTTTAAGGTCCTGAATGTATCGTCCCAGTGTTCAGACAGAGACGGTGAATTCTGGATGGCTGCTGATTCCGTCTGCCAGGCGAGCTCCAGTGTCTGAGCCCCAGGCTGGGAACACAGACGAACTACGGCACCTTAATCTGGATTAGCTGCTAAATTAGAAGCCTGGTTGCTTGTGTAATCCCGTTGACAAAGTTCTGTCAGCCCCCATGGCCATTTGACGGCAGGCAGTTCATTCAGGCCAGGCCAAGCCAGGCCGACATGGGCCAGACGGAGTGACTGACTGGTACAGCACCCATAGAGAAAGTCCACACATATTTTAGATGGATGCTGTAAAGTGTACATATAAGAAAATTAAAGCAACCACAGAAAAAAATAGTGCGATTATCAGAAAAGAAAACTTGAGCATGGAGTACTTTTTGTGGTGGTCGAGTAAAACATGAGTAAAAGTATCAGTACCACAATATAGTAATACTCTACTACAAGCAAAATGCTCTTTAAGTGAGTGATCAGTTTATGGTTATCCAATCTGATTCACATACAGCATCTCACTGGTGTATATGGTTGAGGTGGTGTTATTATAGTTAATTCAGTATACCAGGTCAAAGAGACATCCTCTATAGCATGCTGGTATGCAGCTATAGAGGATGTCAATACAAACCAGTAGAGATGATAATCCTCTAATCGTTTACTAAGTGCATGATTTATTGAGTTATTCCCTTTAATATAATGAATTAACCATTAAACACAAATGTTGAGAACCACTGGTTTAATCTTTAACCATGTAGTGTTTTAAAAAGTTTGTTGTATGTTCTTTTTGTGTAAAATCTTGATCTGAAAGATAATTGCTAATTGTAACTGTCAAATACATGTGCTGTGTCAAATATAAATTCTAGACTTAGAGAACAACAGTGAATGGAAATATTCTGGTAAAGCTAAAGATTGCATTTAAGTAGGCTTACAGTACTGGGCTAAATGGAATTAGGTACTTTCAAGTACAACTGAAGCTGTAGGAAATAAAATTAAAAAAATATCACTATCAGTATGACAACAACCTACAGGTAAACATTATATAGGCCAAATGTCTGCATGCAAGTGCAAATATAGGTGTGTAAGCTTCACGTGAGCATTACATTATACTACTACTACTACTATTGCTACTACTACTACTACTACTACTGCTGCTGCTGCTACTACTACTTCTACTACTACTACTACTACTACTGCTAATAATAATAATAATAATAATAATAATAATAATAATAATAATAATAATAATATAAAAGACACTTTTTCTATTGAAGGAAATTCAGCACCTATGTTCTGTTTGAACATACACAAACATACTTGTTTTACATGTTACCGTCTTTAACCATCACAATTAAATGCCTAATCCTAACCCAAACCTATAAACCCCAAGTCTTAACTATCGAACAGCCCATTGAAGCTGAAAGGACCAGCCAAAATCTCCCCACAACGATGGTTTCAAACCAAATTTGTCAAGTACACACACACACACACACACACACACACACACACACACACACACACACACACACACACACACATACATACTACAGCCGTATTATAGTGATGTGTAGATCCGGCCCAAGTAGGGAATGCTGTGCTGCACTGAAGCAGCAGATCAGGATATGTCTGTCATTCGGTGATGGTGTGTGTGAGTTTAAAGACAACTTGGTTATATAATGCAGCCACAACAGCGGCAAATGCACACAGCTTTCCCCAGAGCGACAAGAGAGAACACGGCTATCCAACTCCAAGAGGTTCGAGTCTCTACGGAAACCTTTTAAAACTGGACTCTGTAAAATTCTAGTTATTGCTTATGGAACATAAAAGAAAATGTAGGGCAGTATAAATCTGTGAGGTCCTACAAATGTGCCAAACATAACATATTTTCATATCATTTGAACTTTTTAGATTGATTCACCCTGTTCTTTAGGGCAGTCCCACTGTCTCTCTCAGCTGCGAATGTCGGTACAAGGGGCACCATTACATTTCGTATGTCATGTGTATGCCGATTTAAAGAGCAGCTTTAATTAAATGATAGACATTTTGGAAACCTTATTCTATCGTGTTTTAGCTTTACACAATGAGCAAGACCCAGAAAACAACACATTTTCCAGTGTAGTTTGGAGGCACACTGTCACGCGCGATACAATAGTGCGTAACGGGAATTCCACGCTGCGCTTTTCCTCTTGTGAAAGCCTTGACTGATGTAGACAGGCGAGAGTACTTGTCCATTCATTGGACTTGTACACATACTATGTTTACCATACCGAGAGATACTTTTTTTTTTTGAAAATGTTAAAGATGCTTAAATGAGGAGCCAACACGCGGATGTATAGAATCGTACGTACAGATTGAGAGGTACAGAGAAACATTTGCTCTCACAACCAACAGCACCAGACACCAATACACCGGACAAGAGTTCAAGATGCAGTTTAAAACACTCACCCTCTATGGCAGATCCGTCCAGCACGGTGCTAAAGTAGAAAAATAGATTTGAAGAAATAGCTCTCCGAGATTATGTGTTGGTAGAAAGCTCACTCCGCAATTGATGTCTAATTTCTATTTGACCAAAAAGCTGATGAACCTCAGGCTCAGTCCAGCGTCTCCAATGTCACAGATCGCGGCCAATGCGAAGTCATGTAAGATCAGCCAGTCTGGTGCTGCATTCATGTATCATAATGCAGTTAGGGAATACCTGCTCTACCAGTGGGTGTGCAGTACCTCATAACAGTTCGGCTCAATTTAGACTTTAGATGCTGAATACGATTAAAGATTACAGTTTGTCCTAGCTTTTGGGGACTTTAGCTACAATTTAGATACGCATTTAAACACTTCATCCCCCAAGAAAGTTAAATCAACTATACGTTGGCCTGTAGTATATAGGATAACGTATAAACATGCGCATATAGGCTACCCGTGCTAAATTTACTTCTAAAGTTTTACATGCTGTAAAGACTTTGGTTATTCCGTGACCAGTTATCCTCCCCGTAGAGATATTTATGTGACACAAGTTTAAAACCTTCATATATTCGTACGGTACATGAAGGCAGCAGGAGGCTGTGTGTGACAGACATGTCGTGCGGTGACTCAGAGCTGAGTCAGAGCGTCGTGTCCCGCCCACACCGCGGTGGCGGCCAATAGCGCTGGTGCGGAAACGGGCACAGTGGCGAGCAGTCACGCAGACCCTCCACAGTTTCTCTGTGCGCGGGTTTAAAGGGACGCTATCTGCCGGTCCATGCGCGGAAATCATTCCCGATGACCATTTAAAGCAGGTGGGCGGGTATATATATGCTACATATTCATGTCATATATATATATATATACATTAAGATACATTCATAAATATGAGGGATGAATTGGATCACAGACAAAACATTGTGTCTTCATTTATCCAAAAGCCCACACATCAATCACCTAACATGACCTAAATATTAGCAAAAACATTTATTTCCTTCAGAGTTCACGTGCAGGCACTTGTTAAAGTACGTCCTCTTTCCACTTTACTGTCCTCCTGACGGCTCTGGAGGAGAAACAAGGGGGTTCTAGCTTTTAATTGCTTTTTATTTGGAGCTGATAAAGGCTCATTTGTTTGATAAGTCTGAAATTATTCAGTGATGTTAAATGTGTCCAGAGGAGTTTTAACCACTAGTAGCACTGTGGAGCAATATTTTAATGCTCCAGTTGTTCATATCATTGGACAGAAGCATGTGGTGGCAATGAATCATAGCAGTGACCAGTAGATGCAAAGAAGAACTTCAAGCTATTAAACAATAAACAATTCAGGTTTCAGAATAAAAAAAATTCAAAAGTAAAAAAAAAAAAAATGAGGACAGACGTGCATTCATCATATGTGACAGGTTAACATTTACACCCCACTCAAAATGACACAGCTGAACGAGGCTTCGTGACCCACCTCTTGACCAGGGTTGGACGTAGGTTGGAAGCTGCCAGGCTTTGGTTAACTGGTGCTGCTACCTGGAATGGAGGTGAAATTAATTATACAGTGTAATTTAGTGTAATTCAGAGGTTTATCAGTGAAGTGTTTGAAAGTATACTGCAGACTGGAGTCTCTGCTGATAGTGAAAAGCTGGGTCACAACTATCTCATATAAACGGGTCCTAGACCCTCATCTGCTGTCTGACAGTGGTATTAGTGTTTTATAGCTACAAGCTGGTATGACTAACGTTTTGACATTAATATCCATTGAATGCTACTGTCTGTCTTTGCAGATGATGTGGTTCTGTTGGCTTCATCAGACCGTGACCCTCAATGTGCACTGGGGCTGGTTTTCAGCCGAGTGTGACGTGGCAGGGATGAGAGTCACCTCCAAGTCTGAGTCCATGATTCTCTGCTGGAAAACTGTGGATTGCTCTCTCTCCAGGGCAGGGGTTAGTTGCTGCTCCAAGTGAAGGAGAGTAAGTCTCTCAGGATCTGGTTCATGAGTTATGGTAAAGGATCACAAGATGGGCAGGTGGGTTGGAGTGGCATCAGTAGTAATGTATGGATGCAAGCTGCTGGAATTAGTTTTCTTGGTTATCTGGCCTCAGCCCTCTAGACATCCAGAAAACCTTTCTCTAGCCTGCTGAGCAGAGAAAAGCGGAGAAAAATGAATGAATGGATGGTATTATGTAAAATCTTCAAAACTCTTACCAAAGAAACCAACATGTAGAAAAAATGGAAGCAATACAATTAAATATCACTGCAGTGATAGCACTCTTTTCCTGTAGTTGGTCACACCAACACATCTACATCTGCACGTCTAAACTGTTGTTACTATCTCCTTCCTTAAAGGACCAGTGTGTCACATTTATGGGGTGCTATTGGCAGAAATGGAATATTATACATAAGTACGATCACCTAAAATGAATAATTGTGCCTTTTGTGTTTTAGCATTAGCACTGCAGCGATGAAGGAGAAGGAGAGAGTAAATGTCTGCTATTACCTATAGTTTTACAGACTAACAACTAAATACAGTAATAATGCTAACACAGCTGGATAGAAATAGATGTAATATAAGGTCATTATAAACTCACTGTAGAATACACAAGCTTGTAAGATTGTGTTTTTTTGCTCACCTTGCAGGTGTTTGTCTGAATGAACTGCACACACACACACACACACACACACACACACACACACACAGACAAAGCCCTGCATACAGTGAAAGGTGACCTCGGGCTTCTGAAATCTAACTAGACTGACATGGGGAAGTAGCACTCTGCAATAACTTCCTCCCTCCTTTTTTTCTTCCAACCCTGCACCTGCTTTGCCTTGGACTGTTATACAGTGATATACAAGAAAGATCAGGTAACCCTTGATTTGCATTGACCTCTACTGGCAGTCCAGAGGGAACTGCAAGTCAAATTCCTGCACAAGTTCTCTGAAGCCGCAATTCTAGGTACTACTGCCCCTTAGGGTTATATATAATTAACATACTGGTTGACATAAGTAATCAAAGACAGCATTGATCTACACCTACAGATTATGGCAATAACTGTACTTCACCCTGATTTACCACCTGCTACCAGTAACATGCACTTCTTCCTATTTCTATTCCTCCTGCAGTGACGTTTCTCACTCAGCTTTACATGACCTGTCTTTCTCAGCCATCTCCCCCACAGTCAAAAACCAAAATATCCGTTTTACTTTTGTTGAAGCCACCATTTACAACCCAGCTGTTTCTGAAGGGAGCATCGCCGGGGAAATGAGGGTGTTTTCAGTCGAGCGCAGGTGATAATGATTATACAAAGAAAAGCTGGTGAAGCTGAGATTCATTTACAAATGTGCTTTTCCCTCACAGCCAGAAGAGCAGAAATCTCTGTTACTAACCTTTACTTCTGTTTTAACTATCACTTGGTCCATGACCTGTGCAAACAAGGAAGTGCTAAACAAAGGTTAGTCGGTAACTGAGCCTCAGTGGGAGCTGAAGCTCGGTCTGGCCAAGTATTTCTCTTTGCTGCATTTGGAAACAAAAATGTGGATGGAGATTAAATCAACACAGCATAAATGTAAAACAGATTAATATGTTCATTCACAGTCAAAAACAGAGAGAAAAATACATGAGAACAATTTAATCAAATCAGTTATATTTAATGGTAATGTTCAAATTAAGTGTTCTTTGTAATGGTACAGTGTATATGGTATAGTCTATACTTCTTGTGTAAAATGGCCGTTTAGCCACTTTAATAAGTAGAGTGTATTGTACTAACAGTCAGCGTTCAGACAGAATTTAGTTTTTCCTGTGGCAGAGAGGAGGAGCTGTTGGACCACAGTGGTATCAGGGCTGATGGGTGATGAACTGCTGCTGGATGCAGTCAGGGTGAGATCAGTGATCCTAACAAATGTTTCCCCAGTTAGAGTACCAAATGCTAAAAGTTATTTCCAAATCAAAGTGACATTTGTGACCTGTGTATGAAAGTTTAAAAGTAAAGAGATGGACTTAATATTCTTAGTTTCATGAAATATGAAAAAAACCAAAAACAAACAGCCTCAGCCCTTAAAATTAGATGTTATACTGGGGTCTTCCCCAAGACGGGGCCTTAAGGTAATAAATCAGGTGTTATGGCCCCTTTTACTTCAGTTCATAGTGGTACATAAATTATTAATGTAAATAAATTCACAATTAATTTAACTTCCACAAAATAACTGCTGTGGTGAAGATTTAACTTTAGGGTCCATTAAGGATCTGGGGCCCTGAGGCATTGGTGCCTCTCTCCACAAGTAAGTTGACTGAGGTTTTCGTCAGGCAGAGGGCTCTGTGTGCTGGTCTGAAGTGAAACAGGCTACACGCTGCACGTAAAGCAGAGGAATGATGCTCCTGCGTGGACCATTCCATCAATTTACAATTACGAAGTGAAGCGAGACGTGGACAAAGTCTAAGTCTGTTTTACACCAACTTTTGTTTTGGTCTCTTAAAACAGTCAAACCTCACTCGTTATCCGCACTCTACCAGCGCACAAATGTTAAGAAGTCGTAAGGTGTAAATGGTTCGCTCCTCCTGCAGTCCTGCTGTCTGTAAGCTCCTGCAAAGCTCTTTAAGTCCCTCACTTTTATCTCTGACTCACGGCGAAGATGAGCTACGGAGACCGCTTCACCTCGTCATCTTACCGGAAGATTTTCGGGGACTCTCCCAGGTTCCCCGTCTCCTCCTCTCGCATGAGCGGCTCCTTTCCTCGGGTGTCCCCGGGGCTCAGGTCCATGGCTGCGTCCCGCAGCAGCGCGTCCTCCCTCAGCCTGTACAGACGGGTCGGACGGTCCTCCGCCTCTTTCTCCCCAGTGCAGACCGACTCCCTCGACCTGACCCAGACCTCCGTTGTCAACAATGAATTGAAAGTCATCAGAACCAACGAGAAGGAGCAGCTGCAAGTAGGTGTGACGAGTTGAAACAAATGATGAACTTGACAACTCATCTCATCAGTTCCACATTTTATGACTAAATAGCTCCCAATAATTCTGGTGTCTCAACCCTTTAGTGTCAGACCAGGTCATTATTTGCATTTCCCTGTGTAGAGGAATAAATCAGTCCATATTAGATGAAAATGAGTATAATGCTCCTCTTGTGTCATCACCTCATCCTGAACATTATTAAGCCTTTGGGCCAATATAAGACTCTAAACATTTACTCATATTTACCACAATGAAAGCAGCAATCATTGTATTTACTCACAAAAAGGTGACCTGGCCTTTAGACCACTTAATGAACTGTTAATCCTCCTTAATCTGATGCAGACATCAGCACCTCTTTATAAACACTGCACTTGTGGATGCCACAGTAACTTGTAACTAAACCACATCCGTAACTGGCAAAATAATCTCAACGCAATTCTGTTCTGGACCTTTTGATCATGTCACAGCAGGTGGAGTTGCTCTGTAGTAGATGTTCACATTTTTCATGATTTTTAGGACTTGGTAAGATTTCTCTTCTATGTTGGCTTAAAGGTAGAGCTGACAGGACGGCATTTTGATACATCTGCTGTGTAATCAGCCAAAACCATTATTTCATTATTGATTAACCAGGCAGTAATGTTTCTGATTAATTGATTAACCATTTAGTGTTTAAATGTTACAAAATAGTGACAAAATTTGCCTCCTAGTTTTAGGAGTCCCACTTGATAATCAAAATGTAATTAATTTACTGTCTATCAACTAATTAATTCATTGACAATCATTTGCTGTCTAGAACAAGCGAGTGAGCAGACCTTGAGTCGAGATTGTTTTGGTAACTGCTGTTTTCATAGATAAGAATGAGCTGTTGATTGGACGTTTAAGATGCACGACCACTGCAATGTGGAGGAACAACGCCCCAAGAATACTGCCTGATGTTGAGGGGAAATGTTTGAATTGAGTCTGCAGTTTTGATTTACCACTTTCTCCTGGAAGGCTGTCCATAACCATCCAAACAATGTCGGCAAGGCAGAGAGAAATCATCAGGCTCTCATTTAGGTAGACTGTGATGCTTATCCTTTCATCCCAATTTTAAAGCTGCGCACCAAATGTAAAGCTGCACTGATCAATAGCAACTGTTTGCTAACATGTTAAGTGACTTTTAAGGTGGTAACATGTCAATGCTGTGTTTACAGATGTTTCTGCTGCCCACAAGTGGTAAAATAAAACTATTAATGCAACTTTAAGCTCGTCAGTGGAAGCTATTGTGTGATAATAACATGTATTTTTCCTGTTGCACAGGGTCTGAATGACCGCTTTGCCATGTTCATTGATAAAGTGCGGCACCTGGAGCAGCAGAATAAAGTGCTGGAGACGGAGTTGGTGACCCTGAGGCAGAAGCAAAACGAGCCGTCCCGCATCGCTCATCTCTACCAGCAGGAGATGAGGGAGCTGCGGTCACAGGTGGAGGAGCTGAGCAGGGACAAGAACCGCATCCTGATTGAGAGGAACAACATGGAGGACGAGCTGCAGGTAAAACCAGTGGGTAGATAAGGATAAAGACTGCTACAGATTTGAATTTTATTTGCCCACAAACTCACCTCTCTCATTCTCTCATCTCTTAACTCTCCTCTCATTTCACATTTCAGAAGCTCAGTGCAAAGTTTGATGAGGAGGTGAGGGCTCGGGAGGAAGCTGAACAGACCTTGAAGTCTTTCAGGAAGGATGTGGATGACGCCGCAGTTGTTCGCCTGGACCTGGAGCGTCGGGTGGAGTCCCTAATGGACGAAATCTCCTTCCTGAGAAAGGTCCATGACGAGGAGATCCAGGAGCTGAGCAGCATGATGGAGGCGCAGCAGGTCTCCGTGGAGCTCGAGCTCGCCAAACCGGACCTCACCTCGGCCCTGAAGGAGATCCGCAACCAATACGAGTCCATCGCCTCCAAAAAATCTGCAGTCAGCTGAGGAGTGGTACAAGAGCAAGTTCGCCAGCCTCAGCGAGCAGGCGAGCAGGAGCAACGAGGCCATGCGGGCCAGCAGGGAGGAGATCAATGAGTTCCGGAGGCAGCTGCAGTCCAAGACCATTGAGATAGAGACCCTGAGGGGCACCAACGAGTCTCTGGAGAGGCAGATCACAGAGATGGAGGACGCACACAACACTGAAGTCACAGCCATGCAGGCAAGCAATCACAGTCCTTATAGTCAAGTATAGTGAGTGTTCTCTAATATCCCAGAAATGCTCACTGTAAGCCAGAGGAACATACTGAATGTTGGCATCTATGCTGCTGTCAGCATCACTGTAGCCTTGTCTTCATACCTCTCTATATGACAGTAGCCAGGATTTTAGAAATCTCCAAACACACACACTCATTTCTATTTTATGCAAGTTTCATTAACACAGAGCAGGTCTTCTCCTTACAATGTACAACTGCTTATGAACTTTACACAGCTACAATAACTGTCTCAGACCTTTTCCTACAGTTACATGGCTCTTTCCAAGAAACTTAGTATCAGTGAAGTGCAGACTTGTAAAATAAAGCCCTGGAAATTTGCTCTCAGCTCCCAGTCACCCTCTGCAGCACCACTGTCAGAGTCTGCAGAGAGGTCATTTCTGGCTACAACTCTGTAGAGTAATAGGATTGGAAGTGAGCCGATCTCACGGTCAAGTTCCCTCTGAATTATATCACAGCTTGAGTAAAGCAGTTAGCTAACTGCACACACAACTTCTACATGTCAAGCACCGACTGAGATCTTATCATTGAGGACAATCTCTCATGCGCTCTCATGCGCAGTTCTGCTGCTAACCTCTAAGGTCGCTTTGCTCACTTTTGACTACTAACAGAAAATTGCAATAAAAGCTGGTCATTAAATAATTTGTGGGCCTCAAAAATGGGTCAAGCAGAAAACTGACATTACTGGTATCGGCACTATAGCACAACAGTTTCATCATTGCTAAGCTCAACTCTCAGCTGCTCAGATTTTCTTTTAGTAATTCTGTTATACTTACTTATTGAGGATCAGATTTGTGCTTTACCTGTTAATTCATTTCAGCAGATTGGTACCACGAGCTTAGTTTAGTACAAAGACTTGAAATGGGAAAAAGGCTAGCATGGCTCTGACCAAAGGTAAGAACAAATCCACATACCAGCATTAATTGTGTGTGACTACACAATTAGTAACTTCCTCGAATTTGCTGGACTTGTTGGCACCTCACATCATGACCAAACTTCAGGAAGTCACTGCTCCTGGCCAAGAAATAATCCAGCACATAACCTCCCCTAAAGATACAGCATTACATTACACTTCCAATCTTTGTACGTATTAAACTAATGAAATACAGTATATCAGTTAGCTAGTTTTAGAGGTGCTGGTAGGCAGATTGTTACCTTTAAACAGAAGCCCACTTCTAGACTTTCTGCATAGCTAAGTGGCTAATGGCTGTAGTAAGAGAGAGAATAACATATTTTCCATATTTTCTAATCCAAAATTAATTGAAAGCAGGAAGGATTCTCATTAAATGTAATAAAAGGAATTTATGAAATAGGGGTAAACTACAATTAAAGAATTCCTGCCTGTAATAATAACCTGTCTCAAATAAAGTTACGGCTCTGATCCTCAAAGTTTGACAATTCATTGTCTGTAACAGAGATCAGGTTCAAAGTCTGAAGTCAAGACCTGACCTTTAGTGTGTGGTAGGCACTGAGTGAACAGCTCTTAGTGAATTGCATGTCTATTAGATTAACCTCTGACCCGCTAAATCGGATACAGGAAGGCCATCTGCTTTCACTGGCTTTTTAGAGAAGGTAAAGCCGCAAAAGGTTATTTTATTACTTCAAAGGAAAAAGGAAATTATGGCCCAGAAAAAAAGGTACCCAAGTAGATTAAGATGATAGTAATTGAAGTAATAAGAAAACTATGTGAAACACAATTGATTATCTCTCAGCTTTTCTCTCGTCTAACTGCTTTCTCATTTCCAATGTAACAGGACACTATTGGCCACCTGGATAGTGAGCTGAGGAATCTGAAGGGTGAGATGGCTCAGCACCTGAGAGAGTATCAGGACCTGCTCAATGTCAAGATGGCCCTGGATATAGAGATAGCTGCCTACAGGTGCTGACTGGATTAAAGGACTAACCAAAACCAAACAATAGATGGCTATGTCTTGCCAAAACCTGTAAGCACTGTGAGGTGTGTTAAGTCTCTGTGTGTCCAGTCTGACCTTTGTTTCTTTTGGTCCTATAAGGAAACTGCTGGAGGGGGAGGAGACTCACTTTAACTCAGGGGTGTCTTTCGGTGCTGCCAGCTACAGCTACCAGCCTCGAGCCTCAGCCAGCTCCTCCAGGAGCAGCCAGAGGGAGAAAGAAGGAGCTAAGAAGGAAAGCTTCAAGGAGATGAGTGAGGACAAAGATGAGGCAGACATCAACTCCAACAACTGAAAATAGACAGACAGACAGACAGAGAAATCTGGAGGGTGATAAGAGACATACTGCTTATGTCTAGTGAGTTCACAGTAACATACTTACATAAAAAATGGTATTTTGGGTGATAATCAGTATCATGTAGTTGAAAAATAGAAAAAAAGTTGACATTTTTTCCTGGGGGATAGGTCTCAGTATTTATGTGTATCTAGTACTGTAGGTCTCCAGAAGAACATGTCCTGAAAAAGTCCTGAATGTTCCTGTGTGAATTTCCATTTTGCTGCTGTTTAAGATTGCACTGAAACCTGTGTGCCAGGTGAGAAAAAGATTGCCCAGGCAGAGACTTTCTAAACACCAAATGTTAGTGTAGGTCCACTTCTCTGTTGTTGCAGTAGATTGTCAATTAACTTCTCAGTTTAAAGCACTTTGATAGAGTGTGTGGAAGAGGACGGTGTCTGCTGGCCTCTTCTTTGCACTGTTGTGGTTTGTTTTATGATATTACAAGGTGTAGATGTTTACCCCATTCCTAACATTATCAGTGTTGCAGGTACAGTTTTCTATGTTGGAAAACTCTATAGTGACAAAGAGAATAGCCAGCCTGGTTTATTACGATAATAATAATTGTAATTCAGCTGTCCAATACATACACCGACTGGAAAACCATTCTCTGTTGTTTCAATTGCACTGAATAAAATGATAAGAATGACAAACTGTTTTCCATGTTTTCATATTCAAGTCAGCATTTTCTCAAATACAGGAAGATGTTCTTTCAGGGCTGCTGCCAGGTAGATGTCAATCTTCAGCAGTTCAGGCCTCAGCTCAGTAACAATCTGCAGTTGTACTGTAATGATTACTTTTCCATAATTCTACGGTTTTCCTGACTTCTGCATCAAATTCTTAGGATCTGCAACACATTAAGTGGGCCACTGACCACAATTACAGAACTGTAGCAGAAACTTAATAATATCTCACCTTTGAAATGAAGAACTGATTCAATTGCTGGTAGATGTTTATCACAGGCTTTATATTCTCTACCTGTGGTCAGGGAGGAATCACTGCCTCCCCCTAAACAGTAAACATGGATGAATCATGAAACACTTCTCATTTGTAGTTATTTATTGATTCAAAGTGATAACAAATTACAACCCCTATCATAGCTTTCCTTATACAAACACCCTTTAAATAACTGCCTTTGTGCTCTGATGAGTTGTGCTGAAAGCTGGTTTTATCAAGTAAGACACATTCATTCACATCATCAGACAGTCTATATAAAAGTTAACAGCTCTTAAGTTAATGTGTAAATCAACACAAAGCAAGCTGGAATTAAAGATACCACAAAGATCTAAACTCTTCATACAGTATACATGCACACAAACCTTTGGTAGTGGTAGCTCTTTTGTTTCAAGCCCTTTAAATCACAGGTGTCTATCTGAAATCAGTCAACCATTAAAAATCATTAATGCAGAAAAAATAAGAATCAGGTCCCTGGTTTCCAGTTTGTACTGCCTTCACACACTGTTGAAATTAGAGCAGTTTCAGACCCACTAACAGCAGTTCAGTCCAGTTTTAGCTACAGCAGAACTCACATTCTTGTGTCGAGGGGAAGCACACTGAACGACACCTAAAAATGGCAGTAGGACTAGGAATTTGTCATTTCCACTCATCAGGTGAAATTCATTTCTACATGTTGGCACTTCAGGAAATCAAATGTATATGTGATGGTTTTTTTTTTTTTTTTTTTGAACATTTGATGCCACAGTGTGAAATTTTATATTTTAACTTCCAGAACACTGCAGACTTGATTGATAAAGAAATCCAAGTTTACAGTTCTTGAACTTTGTCTAACAACACATTTAAGACATTAGTGAAGCCGTTATAATGCAAATGTAGACACTGCACTCCACATTGTGACAAGAGTGTGATGAAGAGAATCAAAGTCCAAAAGGACAGAACTCAACACTGGGAGGGCAGAACCAAGCCAAAGTGCAGCACCAGCAGACCGTCCTGGAGCAGAATGGAAACAAGACCAAAATGATCCCTCAGGATGAGGATCAGTATTCATGGAAATGTCATTTGCATTATTAAAACTGTGGTTTGTTCTTGTGTGTGACTGGGGCTTACCTGTAGTGCCTCTTCACCCACAGTGTTCTGTATGTCTTTGAGTGACTGGTAGTGATCTAGGAGGTGATCTCCACAAACTACATCCACCTGCAGGACACACAGTAAAACTTCAGACCACTGCAGCAGAAATTCACAGGTAAGGTCTTGAACAGTCATTATAAACTGGATAGAGATAATGGGGTAGACTAAAACAGCAACTAGTCAATTCCAATGATACTAAAAGTGTTCTAGCAATGTATGAATTTAAAGGACAGAGTTATATAACTATTGTGACCTTTTAATACAGTGAATAATGACCTGGGCTCATCTTTCTCTGTTCTCACCAGGTTTGTCCAGAAAGAAATGCACAGTGAAGCACTGTGGCCAGGAAATCAGTGTAAACTGCTAATCCTCATCCATGTGTTACTAAGTACAAAATAACTGCTGAACTCTGTCTCTGTCAAACTGACACTTATTTCTGTTTGTCTGTGCCCTGAGGAAAGAAAAGGACACATCTGATCCTAACACTAATATCTTGTGAACATGTCTACTGCTCTGAAGCAGACATGTGGTATCACTGCACTGATTATTTGATTGTAATCAGATTAAGGTTGTCCTCAAGGAGTGTCTGTTGTCCTTTAGATTTAGGCAGCCTGCTGAGTTTTGCCCTGAGCAGCTGACCCTTCTGTGTTGGCACCTGTTTGTGTTTGTGTAGGCAGTTGTTTCATCTCCCCACTACAGTACACATGTGCATTGCTAACTGCACCGCATACTGCCCTGCAATGTTTCCATGCTTTACCTTTTGGATAAGGCTGAGTGTCCCAGTTCCTGGATGAGTGAGGAAATGTCTTCAAGATGAAACTGTACTGTACTGTACTGAGACTTATACCCCCGAGACAGCAGATAGACATAGACAAGCTTAACACCATTCTTTTTTTCCAGAGTTTAAGGAGACAGGAAACATGGAGATAGACAGAGAAAGAGGTATGACATGCAACTAAGGTCCCCCGGCCTGCATCTTAACCATTAAGCTAGACACATTCAAATGACACAATGTCACTGCTTGTCACTGTTCACTGATAAACTGCAGAATATTTGCAGAATTACATCAAATATTCACAAGACAAACATTAAGTTTCATGTTCTGTTTCTCTGCTGATCTTTGTTCCTCTCTCTTTCTGGAGAGACAAAATGACTTTTCAACATTAGCATCATTGAGTTTCCTTTTTTTTTTTTTTTTTTTAAACCAGCCTCAAACTGCATCACTGTGTCGTCTGAATGGTTACTACTGGTAACACTTAATAACCAGATGTCTCCTCCTATTCATCAACATATTAGTGGGCCAAAATGGCAACTTTCTTCATTTAAAATTAAATCTACAACACAATAAAGTGTGCAAAACCACAGCACTAGTCTGAACCTGGTTACTGTGCATACCTACACTAAACTGTAATGCTGACTGTCCTTTGCTGTTCTGCTTCCAAGTTTGTCTAAAGCAACAATCAGGATCAAGACTGTAGTCATGTAACTTTGTTGAGCGATTAGCTGTAAGCCTGGTAGACTCACCTGGCAGGATGGGCTGAGCTCCATTTTCCTCCTGATGAACAACTCCACGTGGCGGATAGTGGCCTCACCTGACACTCGAACATACCGCCTCTCTAATGGCTGCACAGAAACAGGGTGGTCAGGGTGGGATATACTGTATCACAGTCTTTCAGGGGAGTGTCACTCATTAAAAAAAAAACTACAGGGAACACAGGTTAGAGCTATGTCATTTAAAACTGAGCAACCTTAAAAAACATGTTAACTTCACTACCTCAAAAGCAACTTACAGCTGTTTATTCCAGCCCACATATAGACTGTATGGTTATAAAGTCACTGCCCTTTCCCCACAGTAAACTGTTCCAACAAATAAGCAAATAGCTTGTGAACAAAGTGGAAGAACTAGCAGCTAAAAACTATGAGACTGGTGCTAAACTGCCAGAAAATATTGTTAAAATATTAACAACACAGTCCCTGATTAATAATGCAATCGTCTGCGACAAACTACTCTTCTCAATATATCCAACAGGCTGTGCAATTACTTAAAAGCTTGACCACAGACATCCTATTGAATAAGCAGGACAGGGTGTAGCCACAACCTTTATCAAGTTATCGTCCACCTTTGAACTCATATTTTCTGTTACAGTGGACTATTATAATCTAATAAGACCTGATAAAGCCTTGAGATGAAAATCATTACCTTATAGTTGCTAATGCCCTCTTCAGCCCTGAAAAGAAAACAAGAGTCAATGTTAGTATATTTTTTGTATTGAGCAAGCACTCACTGTGAGACAATGGGACCATCTGGTGACATGTCTAAGTAACTGCATCAAAGTTTAATTAACTTTTACAAATTGGATTTCCCTTTTTCCTAAAGGCAGAGGACATGGTTGCCAGGAAGCAAACTCAGGTCAGTCAGTCATATTCACAGCTACGGACCAAAGGCAAAGTGTCTGGCCTTGGAACTACAATTTGCTGCCTCACATACTGTGAATGTGATTCCCATCAGGGGATGACCACAATACAAAAGTGGTTGTCCTGTGTTCTAATTGCTAATTAAGAGAATTATTTACACTTGTGAGACAAGGCAAATTAACAGCAGCTAACCTGAAGATTTTGTTTCACCCTAGCTGTGATGGTACTGACCTCACAAAGAAGGTCACAGCAGTAAATGCACAGGTGTGGTTAAAAATGGCTACTGATTAATAATGGCTGCATTCAGTTTAGAGGTTCCAGCACAGCAGTGCAATCATTAGTTATTGGTTGCACCTGTGCTTTTCCTGCTATGACAGATCCAATGGCTGCTGTGAAAATGCACATTGGTTCTACTTTTTAGAGCACTGTTAGGAAACAACAGAAAAAACAGACAGTGAGAACCTGATTGCTGCTCTCCTTTCACAAAACTGTAATGTCATTTGCATTTCAACATCATGCTAAGAAATAAGAAAAGAACATAAGATTAAAACCACCAGGTGAGGCTAATTAGATAATTAAACAGCTCCCTAATGAAAGGATGAATGAAAACACCATAATACGATAGCTTAGGTAAATAAAATCATTACATTAGCAAATTACAATGCTGTTTTATGTCATTTTTGTCTGAGTTGTGTAAGCACTTTAAACTAAATATAAATGTGCTGAAAGGCTACCTGTTATAGCCAATATAATTAATGCTGGACAAAAAAAACTGTCCAATGAGATCTTTACCCCACAAACTCCAGCAGCAGAGACACATCCAGCTCAGGGGGAATGGTGAACACAGACTGAGGAATGTTATCTTTCTTCTGTCTTCTTGCCACCACAGGACTTGGAGAGGAGAGCACCACTGCAAGGGAGCAAAGAGAAAACACAGAGGAGACACTCAAGTGACCAACTCTAAAGCTTTTGCTATGATTGCACTGAAAATCTCCATATTTAGATTTCTAGTTTATGAATTCTCAGATTGAATGCAAAATGAAAACACACTGAAAATCAATTCTCAAAGACATTGTGCATACACAAGTGGAAAACTGGATGTTGTTGTGATGTGGTTAGTAATTCATTTCTTATGGGCTCAAATTAGGGTCAGTAAGATTTTGAGATTGTAATGTTCACAAATAATTCCAAAGTTTGTAGCTGCAAATTAACATTTATAAACCTGTACAATAAATCTGCATAAGAAATTCAAGTTGTGAATGTGTAGAAAAGATCTCTATTTGTGAAAAAAATCATGTGCATGTGTAGAAAGGTTTCCTCAATCTGATTCGGATTTTGCATCTCAAACAGGTGTAAAAACAGGTTCAAAACTCATACTTCAGTGTCACACACAGTGTAGGAACTTTGAGCGCTGAGTTTTAGGCACACGACATACTCATCACTTTTCTGACCCAAAATTTCCAATCAGAATTATTTCGGTTAGAATGAAAAAAACATATGCATGAAACCATGGCGATGAGAATGGAGTGATATTATTCAGGTCACCATGAAGCTCCGAGACCAATAATGCGACTATTTTACCTGGTTTTGGCACCTCCAGCCCTCTCTCTTTGTAGAAGTTACATATTTGTTCTCGTTCAACTGTAGAAAAAAAACAACAACAAAAACTATAAGTATATCAATTACATTAAATATATCTGATTAGACATATAGTACACTAGACTATATACTACTAGAGTCCAGCCCTGTGCAATATCACTAAAATGTTATATGATTCAAAATTGTACCATCTTACAGTTATTCAGTTATCAAGTTGAAGTTTCAGTTATTTGATCTTATGTATAATTAAAAACAAACAGACAACAGATAGGCTGAATGGAACATGCATGGTTACTGCATTGAGTCAGCCCCTGCAGATGATGTCCAAGAAGAAAACCATTGCACACAAAAGTCAAACATTTGTGTTTTTCAGATTAATTGTCTTCAGTCTTTCTGAGGTTTGGCTCAGCTGCATGACAGGAGCTTGTAATTACTTAACACTTTAGTGAGAGTAACCAGGGGTGTACTCAGTTTTTTTCTGTGCACTGTACACATACTTACGCTCCTCCAGGAAGGGAACCATTTTGTAAACGATATCCTGCAGTTGTCTGTCAGGCCTGCAACATGAAAAAAAGTTTAACAAACTACTTTATTAAAGATCTGACTGACATCAGATTTCTAATCTTAATATTATACATTTAAAACTGTTTTATAATTCTTCACATCAAAATTTCAGACCTTTGAAAATAAGCTCCAATCAAGAAAATTGTTCCAATTTCCTGAACAATTCTTGCAATGTTTTCACACTTTTCTCTCCCACTAGCTTCAATTCAACCGACCAAAACTTAGCTGAGAGCCATCTAATCATTCATCAGGTTCAGAAGGTGATACAAATCATCAAATATGCCAAGAATGAACAAACTTACCTGATGTTGTATAGGGGTTGTGTCTGGTGGACTACAATGCTGCATGTGGGACACCTGTTGCTGTAGAAGAAGTGCTTCACGATGCAGCTTTTGCAAACTTGGCGAAAGTAAAACACATTACAATGTAAGCATCAGTCAGGATTCAGGATGTCAGGTATAAGACATGGTCATAATAACCTGGCATATGTGATATGTGGACATCACGCTGGAGCATCCCAAATTCAGACCTTTCTTGTACATAACTCCCCATGTTGTCTGTCTGTCTTACTGTGTCTCAGACAGTTAGACTCCCAAAGGAGAAAGCCAAACTATGCTAGTATGTTGTTATGCACTCAGGGATGAAAAAATGTGTCAGATTAACAGTCCAGTTCATTTGAAACCCTTTGAATCCTCTCAAAGTCCTCTGAGGACTCCAGGAGCAAAAAGGACAACTCTGCTGTGACTTACATGTATGCAGGCACTCTGTGATGGTGGTGGCATCGATGAGGAAGCCGCAGCACAGGGCACAGCGGATGTATGGAAAGAACTGGTTGAGGGGGATCTTAGGCTGTGGAAATGTAAACAAATCACAGGCAGAGATACAGCTTTAAAATATCGATGCATCTTCGTCATGAATAAGTAGAATAGAGGGAAGTTTCAAAAATAGTACAGAAAATGTCCGAAAACGTACCTCGTCCTCCGAGTCGCTGTCTGATATGTTCGTTGACCCCTCATGAATCCTGCGACCATATGGAGGCGATGACATTCCCAGTGGCTGCTAATAACACAACGACAAACTTCCCCTTCCTCTTTCAGTTACGGGAGCAAAATGACAAATTAAATGCTTTCTTTTAGAGTACGACCTAGCTCTAAGCGTCGACGATATTTGTAGTTGTCAGTGACTTTTGCTGAGTTAGCTACGTTTGGCTACCTGACTAACGTTAGCTTTCTTACTATATTCAATACTAAAAACATATACGCGAAGTGCTACAGTTATACCTTAGTTGCTTACGAAGCCTACATTAGCTAAGTTAAAAGACTCCTGCTAATAACACAAAAGAGCACTTCAGCGCGAAATAAAATTACTTCCTCACTTCATCTACTTTGTTGCCTTCTTTACACACAGGTTAGCGACTCAATTTCCCTCGCTCGTGTTACGCGAGCAGCAAAACAATACGACTTCCGGCCGGGATCCTTCAGAGTAAATGTAACTTGATCAGGAAATATAATAAGTAAAAATATCTGAATAATATGTCTAAATATCGCGGTATTTTATCCTGCCATTGTCATCTAATAAGCAGCTTGTGTAAAATAGAGCCCTTAAACCCCCAAAAGCCGCCAATAAGAGTAAAATGGAGAATGGATAAGAACTGTATCTGACAATATGGTGGATTGAAAAAAAAAACATGAATCAAAGAATGGTGGAACTCAACTGGATTAGACCTGAATTATAAACTACAAAACATAGTAACTCAATAATCCCAAACACGATTGACAAATTCCATACATTTATTTTGAAGGCACGATGACGTTTTTCCGGGAATAGCCATGCACGCAGAACAAGGTCCTATTTTGATTTTCCAACAGGGGGCGCTCGAAGCGTATAATTTCTGTCAATGCAAGGCTTTAAAAAGTCACTTTTCTTGAGGAGCAGAAGTCTCCCCTATGTTATTCCTGCACTCATGTCTATGTTTTTCAACAGTGTTTTTCCCCCAAAATTTTTATTGTATCAATTTTTGTTGAGGTTTTGCTTTGGCTCGTAGGAAAGCTAATATGGTGATCAACCCCTGAGCTGTCCTCATGCAACTTCACACATTTCAGAATGCAATATAGTCATAAGAATATCTGTAGATACAGCAGATAGATTTATTTATTTATTTTTTACAATGCAGTTATCTGTAGAACAAAGTAAAAATAATAACATAGGCTGTTTCCCTCTGTGACACTTGTGTCAACAGGGCTCTGTACAGCAGCATGCATATTTTGGGCAACAACTCTGAGTATAAAATAAATAAATAAAAGATGTTAAAAGTTATATCAAAGCTGACATAATATGATGATTTAGAAGCTCCAGAGACTAAGCTTCCCTTTGTTCCTGTGGTAACACTAGCAGGACAAGCCAATCTGAATTGGTGTTACATGTTGCAGTGACATGCCCACAGGTTTTGGGACATCCCCTGATAAAGACAATTCCAGCAGCATGTCTAAGCACAGACATTCCTTCAAGACACAAGTACTCATGGTTTATATCACATTATATATAGAGGATGTGAAGCAAATCATTATTCCAAGGATTACAGTGGATTTAACACTTCAGCTAATTGTATTAGTGGTCACTGTACTTTGCTGTAGTATCTTAGGTATTAAAAATAGAGCATTACTCTTCACCAGTTTTCAAACTGTTGAGAAATACAATGATTAAACTGTTTCACAGTATTGGTAAATGACTACTGTTACAACAGAAGTTTTACCAACTATTCCTTTTGGATAGGATAAACAGATGGTGTACCATCATCCTTCCATTTTGTATCATAATATGTTAAATGGGAGAGTTCAGAGATGAGCTTCAATCCACCGACAGTATTCAGATCATGTTTGACTGCGCATTTTGTGTGTTTATTTTAGCAGCTCCACACCTCCACCTTCCACGAAACATCCTTTAAAGCACATTTGTAGATTATCTGAGGAAGACTGCCAGATCATTTCAAGTCCACCTGTTGCACTTAAACACTTTCAGATGTAAGCATACTTTTCACTCCCCATTTCAAGTCTATCTGGCAGCAGCAGCAGCAGCATTACAGCTTCACCTCTGTCTGCTTTGCTCACAGTGTTACTGAATCAGCCTGTGTGTTTGAAGATAATGCAGGCTGTCCTGTTTGGTAGTAGTATCTTATATCTTCGACCTAATTCTCTGAGAAGCATCAGCAGGTATGAGCGGCCTAATCAGACACACAACAGACTTACTACTACACAAACAGGTGCTGATATAGAAATGTAGAAAATGGTCTGCAGGGGAGAGAGTAGTATCAGGCGTCAGAGGTTGCACAGATATGATGTAGAAGGTGAATCCAGTTACAATAAAGATCAATGGCTTGCCTTGAACCACGCACTCTGCAGTTCATAGATAATATAGAACCCCTATAGGCCACCTGACCCCTAGTTATACACATTACATGAGGTCTGTTAGCAGTTGGTCTTGTGAACTGTTTAGTTTATCAGCTCATATTTTTATATTTAATGGCAACAATAGCAAGTTAGTACAGCAGCCCATGGAGACCTGTAGCAAGGATTTCATAAATGAGTCCAAACAAACCCTCCACCCTTGAGAAATGCTTTGACAAACCATCCAAAGGATGTCTGTGGGAATATGGAACTTATCACATTTGCACTGCTGTGTGCTTTTCAGGTGTTCCAAGTGTGTTCCAGTCAGTGTCAATAATGTAACACTGGCATCCTTGAAAACCTTCCATAGCACACTCACTGAGTTCTTGTGCAAATATCCTGATGTCATGTCTGAACATGGGAATTCCAGACATCTGTTCACTGTGTGTAATGCTTTAGTGCTGTCTGTGTTTGTGTGTGGTGCACATTTTTGCAGCCATGTGCATCTGCATACCCGCATGATCACTTTGTATCTACTTGTTCTACTGGCATCATGAAGGGACTCCATAGGAGACCAGAGGCCATATTTTTGAACAATTAACCTGCTACTGATGTTCTCAGCAATTCATTTTGTTGAACTTTGCTTCATGGAAATGAGGAAAGTCCTCAAGAGAATTAGATGGAATAAAATGGGAATTCATGATTAATTTAAGTGGTAAGCTCAGGACCACAGTAAAGTATTTTTTGGGGGTGGATTACTGGAAATTCACAGGAAGAGAGAAGTTTGAAGTTCAGACTCAACTTTGCTTTTGGATTCTCTCAGGGTCTGTATATATCTTCAGAGAGTTTATGCAGATTTTCACAAATAGGTCTAAAGATCCAGGTCTCTGGAAGAACAGCATTTTGGTTGTTCACCAATCAGCCACAACATTAAAACCACTGACAGGTGAGGTAAATAACACTGATTGTTTCATTACAGTGCAATGTTCTGACATTCATCTGGATGCTACTTGACACGTACCACCCACCGAAACATTGTTGCAGACAGAACCACCTCCCCAGATCCCAATCTGACTCAGCATCTGTGGGATATGCCAGAGCAAGCCCAACCCATGGAGGCCCCACCCCATAACCCACAGGACCTAAAAGATGCCAATGCCTTGTTGCCAGACATCACAGGATACCTCCAGAGGTTCCTTGTCCTCAAGTGGGACCTACACAAGATTAGGCAGGTCCCACAGATGCTCGATCAGATTGGGCCTGAGCAAGGAGTGCTGTTGGCATGGTGGGGTTGTGCTTCATCTGCAACAATGTTTAGGTTGGTGGTATGTGTCAAGTAAAATCCAGGTGAATGTCAGGACCTAAGGTTTCCAAGCAGAAGATTGAATTACATGAATATTGACATTGCAACATTTCATGGCAACCCAATAATTGCAGCGCTATTTTATCAAAGTGGAGGACCAACAGACTGACCGACCAGCAGACCAACAGTGCCATCACTAGAGGCAGACAAATTTCATTTAAAAACCACAACAACCTATTTGTTTAATTTACATATGCAGACTTTTTGTGTTGGGCACATGTATATAATAGAAGTAGGTGATAATATTGTATTATACTATACATACTCAGTCACATACACACACATTTGGTAAGATCAACCAAGTCCAACCTGCCTAAAACAAAGACAGAGCACCGACAGCACAACGGTGAAACTTCTCCATATAAAATAATGACAATGTACAAATAAACAGCTTTAAGTATCAACATGTAGCAAAACTAGAAAAAAGACTTAGATCCAAATGACCTCATCAAAACACTGGTTATATATATATATTTTTTTTTCTGAATCAGAAAATGTAAAAGCATTTACAGTTTACACAGTACTCAGTATATAACATGGTACACACAGAGAAGGATGTTCATGGGGCACCTCACTCAGACAGGAAGGCAGCTCAAACAGGCTCCTCATATCAGTGCAGTGTGTCTATTTATATCACTACAGTGCAGGGCAGTTCTCAGACCTCTGGAGCTAAGGTTCCACTGAAGAAGGATGAGGTTCAGGTCTGTCTCACTGGCACTGATGACTTCCAACTATTTGACAAATGACAGTCAAAGTGTTTTAGCTGACATACTATACCCTTTATTGAAGTCCAGTCATGATACAAAACAGTTCCTCAAAAATAACTTAAAAACCATTTATATCTTTATATGTGTGTTATTTCAGTGGTTGAGTCACTGCGGACTTTTAATTGTAGCTGAGTAGGCATGTGACAGCATGTAGTTGTCTTTTCTATCAAATCCCATATGACTCGACTGTCTTGCCGTTTAGGGCCTCACTACCTTCATTCATCTTGGCAACACACTGTCTGATGGAGCTGAAGATGGCAGCCAAATTACACACACACCTGTATCTCGTTAGTTTACAATTGTCCTGTTTTGCTCATTTAAACAGGACTTATTTTGACTGTAAAAGTCCTCTTTTCCTCAACTGCACATCTTTCCCTACAGTCTCTCTATTTGCCATCAAATCTGGAGCATCTGTGCACCAAAGGAGCATCTGGTATCTTCAAAGCTGGTGTTTTCTGGTGGTTGAATCTTCCTCCCTCCAAGCTCCAGGTTATTAAGTTGTGGCTCAAGACCATGACACATCATATTCATGAGGAGCTGCACATAATTATGGGGCAAACTGAAAAAAAAAAGCTGTCATACAAACATTTCTCAGAGGCAGAGCTGCTCTGGAGGCAGAAATAATCTCATTAGTTGAGTTGAGAAGTGGCACTACACATCACCATCCTCAAAATGCTGTGGGCCCAACATAACTGGGTGACATAGATGAACCCTTTCTAAAGCTTATCTGACTTACTCCTTGAATACAGTGGCAAGAAAAAGTAAGAGAATCCCTTGGAATTACCTTCATTGAATGTAAAACAAATCTGTTTTTAACAGGTGCTCAGACCTTCATCTTAATTGCAATCATGAATTCTAATGTCATAATGGTTGTCTGCCAGCTGAAACTCAGTGGAGGCTGGGTGATGCAGCAGGACAATGACCCTAAACAGTGAAGTAAATCTAGTACAGACTGAAGTCAAACAAAGAAACTTTGCCTGTTGGAATCAGAGCCTAGACCAAAGAGATGCTGTGGAATGAGCTGAAACAGCTGTTCACAGCAGATTTCCTGGTCCAAAATTCCTTCTGAACTTTGTGTAGGTCTGATCCTCAGCTACCAGAAGAGCTTGTTTGAGGTTACTGCTGCTGAGGTTCGACCAGTGTGTTCACTACAGAAACACATGGTTATAATTGAGTGTGATATTACCTTAAGCATGCTGTTTGTCTGTACTTGTGATTTAAATGACGATCAGATCACATTTTCTGAACAATTAATGCAGAAAACCAGGTCATTCCATAAGGTTTACAAACGTTTCTTGCCACTGCATTCACTAGTGACAGTTAGCTGGTATCTCCACAGTTGGATGATAAAATACACTGCTTGCTGATGATGCTGTGATTTTGATGATGATGGTAAATGCTAAACCCTTGGTGATTTTGTGTTGCTGTCACAGACCTTTTTAATTGCACCAACATTTCTACATGATGGAAGGAAGGTCAGTGGTTGAAGCCAAAGAACCATAGTTTTCCTTTAGGCTACTGTAATTAACATTAAACTTAAGCCCACTGAAAAAGACAAGCAGAAGTGCATTTGCTACATAAAGAATTAGATGAGAAAATATATAGTTTTATGATCTGTGGTGTGACCCCTATGATTGAGAGAAAGCCTTCGTTATGTGTAGGTTGAGCAAACACAGCCCTCCTTACTCTCTTAATAAATCTTAAGATTCCTACCAATACACACATATAAAGTGGAGTTAGCTAGCTGACAGCCAATTTTATAACCCAGTCTGAATGTGATTTTAGTGGCCTTCAGAGGATCTGCAGCTTTAAGGCACATGGACAACCTAGGTTTGTACTGAAAATTGCAGTATCTAGGTTTGATAGTGAGTCTTTATCCACTATCATGAATACCATATCAAGTATTAGTGAAAAGTCATCACCATTACCACCTCTGTGTCAGTGTTACAATCCCCATCTCCACATAGTTTGCCAGGTAGGTTCTTTGGCTTGGTACTTACAGTTTCTAAAATTTCTACTGCCAGAGTAGCTCTGCCTCAGAAAATGTTACTGTTGGACTGTGCAACAGGACCCTCTGTGGTGACAGGTGTCAACTGAGTGGAGAGCGTGAGGTGCTGCTGGACAGACGTTCCCCTCTCAGACCTCCAGGAGACTCTGTGGCTGCTCGGGTGCTTGTGGGGGGTCAGGCTGGAGGCGACAAATGGGCTTGTTGCACATAGGGCAGACGCTGCGGATTTCTAACCATTTTAGCAAACACCTGGGAAAAGTAGCAAGATGAGAGACATATTATCATGTTTTGTCACATATGCAGAGGTAGAAATGGTGGCAATTTAAGGAATCAAGACAGGGAACAGAATCTCTAACAGTACGCATGCACAGATCTAACACCCACAGCTTAATTAATAGTTGTAAAACAGGACTGAACAGACAGAGATAGAGGATATTTACACAGTTCACAGGTACTGGTGATACAGATAGATAAATATCAGTCAGAAAGAAAAGTAAACTGGTCTAAAAGCACTGCTGTTATTGTCACACCTATGCTGCGGGGCGAAAACAGGTCTCAGCTGCATAAAGCGTACTCATGTTCACACTTGTACAGACATATGTAGTCTGGAATTTGCTCATAAGTTTCTCTAGGGCACCCTGAAAAAGAACTGGTTAGTCAAGATTTTTGTACTTTAAGAAGGTCAGAATAATGTAGGTTTTAGGCCCATGGTGCCACTGACAACAGATTTGCAGACACAATGGCTGGTCCAAAAGTGCTGTTCCACATCATTTCAACTGAAGACTGTTTGCATCCACAGTCTCACATATCACGTATGAGTCAATAGAATAATCAATATAATCACCAATTTATGAGAGAGGTGTTTGTTTTTTTTTTTTTTTAATTTGACTGTGACTTTTAAATACAGTTTGGCATGTTCACAAATGTGGAGTGAGCTCATGAGAGTTTGATTACCAGGCATGGTTGTAGAACTTACTTCTTGTGAAAAGCATGGGAACATGGGCACACTCCAAGCTCGTCCCTGCTGCGAAACTCTTCTAAACACACTGCGCATGTTTGCTGAAAACAGGGAGTGAGATTAGGAAATCAGTTCAACACCAACACACCTGTCAGTTTAACTGTTCTCATGAACTACTACTGTGTAATTCAAGGTGAAAATGATCACCAATGATCAATGATTGTAAATGTCCATGACTACATTGCAATAATCACATCACTGCCATAACCCCTTATTTATACTAAGAATGTGCAGTAGGTACAACCAATCTTGACAATAGGTTTTTGCATTTGGTATATGAGAAATAAATGTACCCCTGATGACACCAAAATGTATACCAACATGTCAAACTAGATCACTGCCACTGACATAGTTTACAGTTTGTTGTAAGCTGTGAGTAGTCCCCCCATCCACATTACTTCCTGTCCAAGAAACATACACACTTCCTGTTTTTCAAACAAATGTCAGAGTTACTGTAACTTGTTACAGCAGTTAATTTGCTGCTGGAAATAATCACTGTGTCATGTTGCTAAATTTTTAACGCTTGCGTCACCAAACCGTTAAGTATATTTTCCACATTCATTTTGTCCCAATAGCCAGTTAGCATGGCTCAGCTCTACTTCTCTTCCATCCCAGTCAATCTGTGTTCAACTTACACCAAGAAGGCTCAGTTTCTTCCCCGCTCCTTTCAAAACAACCTGTTGACAAGAATGGATTTGTCACAAAATTCATATAGTTGAAGAATGAAAAGCAAATGATGCAGTGAGAATTACAATTACTAGTCCAAATGTAAATGTCTTTAATATTACCTCATTGTAGCCGTACTGTTCTCTTGCACCTTGACGCCTCAGTCTGTAAAGCACAAAAAAAAGAAAAACCTGTCATACTGGAATTTAGAGAAAATTTGTATAATGTGCCTGGTAGCATCAGGCTTCATCAGGACATGTTTTGTCATGCTGTATGAATCAGCTGAAGTCCTGGAATTCACACAATGCAAGTAACAGCCTGTGCGTCTATGCTCATTGTGACTAGATCTGTAACTGTGCACAAGAACTCTGAACTCTGAAATTCTTTTTATCAAGTTGATCATATATTGTTAAAAGCATAAAAAGATTACCATCATTTTGGGTTCAGTGAACTCATGAAAATGTTAATTCCTATTGAGATATGCACCATTTGAGAGGTTTGAAACATCTTTAAGAATCACTGAATTAAAGGTCTCCTTTGGAACCTTTGTCTTAAAGGTATCTGTTTGATCTACTCCTCTGCCAGCAGAAAAAAACACCAACATGACTGATGAAATGTATTGTCATCAGTCCATTTAGACATATTTGACTGTGCAAACATAGCCTTTCTTTCAATTCAAGTATTGGAGATAAGGCTAAAAAATCTAAATCGTGAAATCAAATCAAACTCTAGAGCCACATCACCACCAGTCTCAGACGATGTTTTTTAACCCAATACCTGTCTGTTAACCCAACTTTACATACTCTTTACATGGATTTTTCAAATAACTGGCTAACATTGTCAAAGCATAAAATCCTCAGTAAGGATACATGTGTTTTTCTAGAATCCTGTCAACAGCACCACACTGACCTAAACTTTTATGGTTTGTCAAACAGCAGACAATGTACTATACATCCATGTATCCATGGATGTGGATACATGGAGGTACAGGCTCCTGTGGCACAGGAGGTAGAGCAGGTAGAGCAGTCGCCCACCAATCAGAAGGTCGGTGGTTCGATTCCTGGCTCCTCCAGTCTGCGTGCCGCAGATATACTGATACTGATACTGTGTGTCATTGGCGTGCGAATGTGTGTGTCTGTGCTAGAAAGCACTATTGTATAGAACAAGTGCTGTATGAATGTGTGAATGGGGTGAATGTGATCTGTAATGTGAAGCGCTTTGAGCGGTTAAAAAGACTAGAAAGTATAAAAGTAGAGTCATTTACATTTACCATTTGTAATACAAAGCACTGACAGATTACCTGAATCAACTGAGTACAGTTAATTACAGTTTTAAAACCCAGTCTGTTAAGAGTTTTAAGGAGATTTCTCAGAGTATACAAGTTACCATCTGTTAACAAGTTAGGTGGTTTCGGTTGGACTGTGACTGATACCAACCATCTCATGTGAAAGCCAAATGATACCAAATGATGCCATCTGGCAAGTCTGGCTAAGACTGAATTATTCTTTTACTGCTAGAAAACCGAGACCATTGACTTAGGTTTTGTTTTGTGTTGAGGGTAGAAAATATATTTTACCAGTGACTCGAGGGTATAAACTTGCCTTTGTGCTATTTTCTGATTAAGCCGTTGGTTAGTGAGTTTGCTGTATGCTTATAGCTAATAAAATGCAGGTACAGTTAAAGTCATATGTCATAGGTTTAAGTAAATCTTTGTAGGTATATGTAGGTAATAGATGTTAGTTATATAATAAAACATGTGCAGGAGTTCAGGAGTTGTCTTGTACCTGAACAGGTAGCAGCAGAAGATGAGGCTGAGCATGAGGATGAAGAGGCCAATGCCCAGGATGATGATGTAGATGTTGAGGGGCAGGTGGAAGAGCACTTCAGATGTCATTCTGCAGTAGGGGTTGGAGTTCTTCAATCGAAGGTCACACAGGCACCCTGAGGGGTCAGGATATATAAAATTGTATAATTACAGGAAAAACAACATGGTTGGGCTGCAAGGAAGAGAAAAGTACTTCTATGTATTGAGGTTACACCAGCACCACCTCAGTATCACAGCTGTCACAGATGATTCCACAGTAAGAAAATGCAGTATTTCCCCAGTTTTTTATTCTTGTCAGGGGTTAAAAGCTTCTGAAGTATCCATTCAATATGTATTTATATCAATACAAATATTAATGCACACTTGTGCGTCAGCAAATCAATTCAAAGTTCACTTATATAATTATAAATACAGCTAGTTTTTAACTGTACCATGTCCATTGTGTCATATTGTAATATTTTCATGAAAGGTTGGTATTGGTCCGAATGCAAGTCTAATCCAACTTTGTCCATCTGAGTCAGCTTTGTCTTCACACAAAGAACAAGGCAGTCGTGAATATAGCCTACTGTTGGTAATAATGCAAATACACGTCATGTTTTCAAATGTATGTTGAAAATGTAAGAAAATGTCATTTTATACATGAAAAGCCAGCAGGTGAACAAAGCCACAGTGAGGTCTTTCAGCTGTTAGGATTGTAGCCTACATTATGTGGCCTTTAAAATCCTAGCAGAAATCATCAATTAAGAATGCATTCTTCTTCGCACATTGTCTGGTGCACAGACAGAAGATATTAGCATAAATACTTAAAAATGAATGAAATGAAAATAAAACCCTTAGTGACGTTGGTCCATGTTTTATGTCTTTCTGAATGATGTTGTTTCCCCTGTCTCTAACCTGATAGTCCACTCACATTGCTTTCAATTTAATTTATATGGTAAGAATTAGGTTTAGGTTTAGGTTAAAGATGCACTAATCAAAAATTGTACATCAGTATTTTATTAATGTGAAACTTTTAGTAATAAGCACACAGAGAGTGATCAGCAGGATGATCAGCCAAGCTGTGCAGAGCATCCGACCATCTGAGCTCATTGTTCTGGTTTTATGACCCACAACTTTACTGTTTTGGAGAGCTGCTATAATCGGAAACACGGCTAAGGAGAGTGGTGAGAGTAAACCAGAACAGTAAAGTTGGGGGCCATAGACCCACTGCATGCTCTAGTGCCTGTCCAGCACCAAACAAAGGTAGCAACCAGCTGGTGAACGTAGTAAAACATTTAGCAGATAAAGAGCCAGATATTTACCCTCAGGAGTTGGTTGAGGCTAAAAAAGCTAGCACATTTATTGAGTACTAAAGCTGATATTGTTTCCTGTAAACTGAATATGTAGCTAAGCAGCTGTTAACATGTTTGCAACATGTTTTCCATTAAAAGTTGCAGGTATTTTCTGTAATCTTTGTGTCCCCGTGGTGGGATGTTAACCACCCAGCTCCATCAGAGCCTTTCCAGTGTGTTTCCATGGCTCAAGCAGGTTGTCATGACAAACATATCCCATCATACATCACCTTGTCTGTCAATCCCAGACGAGGATGTGGGGTTGGATAATAGGAGGTGCATGTGTGTGGACGTATCTGTGTAACTAGTAAGGCCTGGCACACAGGTTCCACACCGTGTCTGTGGCCGCTTCTCGTTTCAAACTGCAATGTAATACTGCTTACACTGTAGAGATTCTAGAGCTGCACAAATTTTTAAGCTGGAGTGAAAGTCGAGATATGAGTGCATGTGTAGAAGTGAGAAGAAGTGAGTAAAAAATAGAGCGAAAGGGAGAAAACTGTGGTGAGGAAATAACTTGACATTTCTTTCTTGCTGTGTTTTTTTTATGGTTGTAAAGTGTTTATGTCATATATCCTTATCAATCTTTGTAAAACAGGGTCTACTAAGGGAGGTGACAGAGTTTCAGTGTCCTCATGATGCTCACTGGCTTTACCACTAGAGAATCCTTTACACATATTTACAAAATTCATAGATCCCACAGCAAAAGCGCCTCTCCACACTGCATAGTACTTTGATGTGAACTTTTACAACCATCCTTGCGTCACACAGGAATGTGTTCCACTTGCCTCTTGGCCTAAAAGTGGTTACTTGCTTGAGCTTGGGCTTGGAGAGAATGAAGTGCATTCAGCCCGAGGGGCTTGAACATGGCACTTTTCATTCTACATAACGCAAGTCAGCCTTCAACTGCAGCAGTTAGCTCTTTCTTCAAATCAAGTGCCAGAACTTATACTGTGATGGTGACCTCCTGGTTCAAAGGTCATTTTCTAATGGTCAGTGGTCATGGCAGTAGGGTGCAGTCTCTGTGTACAGTGAGGGGGGGGGTTTAGGTAGAATTTAACAGGAGATTTGGCTAAAGAAGTAGACAGCTGTAATCTTAGCACGATGTTAGTGAATCATTGATAGTGGAGCACTAAAAGGTAGGCCACTGTGCAAATGCATGCAGTGTGGACAGGACTGTACCTGAGCGCTGGTAAACAGGAATAGTAGCTTTAGTTTTCTGTGTTTTGGCTGGAAACAAAGGTTCTCCCTTTTGTATTGTTCGAATAATGTTTGAGGTCATATTTTTGTCATGTTAGTGGTAAATCATATAATAATGTGTGATCATGGTTCTTATAGATCATGTTATAATATTAGGAATGGTTTGCGCCAGATATTCATAAATCCATGTATAAGTTAATGTGTAAGGTCCTGAAGATCCTAGTATCTAGCTAGTTTCAAACCACTAAATTAAGAGCTGTCTTAGCAGGCAAAGGCTTTAGTAATGTGTAAACTGGTTGCTGAGACACAGCTGTAGCAGTGGTATTACTTTTTAAAATATCTTAATAATGACAAAATGTGTTGCAGAATTTGGTAATATTCATTCAAATAGTAGGAAATATCTGACAGTGCTAACCTCACCAATGTTATTTAGTCATTTAGCTAATTCTAGTCTAACCCTTTTAAATGTAGTATTTCCACATAGAAAACACTGAACTTACAAAAAGCTTGTACAACCGGCACTTACCGTTACACCATTGGACAGAGTGCATCAAATATGCAGATGCTCGGACGACAAAGCCAGAGAGCTGCAGGGGTCGCGACCTCTTCAATATCACAAACTCTAGTTTCCACAAATTTTCTGAAATGTGTTTCTGGAAATGAAAAGGATCAGTTGTGACTTTTATGTCCACTGCCTTTTGAGTTCAGACTAGTTTAACCCTGATTGTTGATAGCGAGGATGTGCAGTGAGTTAAATCCTTGTGGTCTGGAGTAAGCAGACCTGATTAGAGACTCCCAGTTCCTCAAGAAGACATCTGCTCAATCGAACAGTGATTATTCAGTCAGCAGTGATGATTTACTATCAAATAATATGATGCAAACATCCACATTAATTGAGATTTAGACTCCCAGACAACTGTAAATATGTCAGAGAAAGAAATCTGAGTGTTTCTTTGTGTCCTCCGTCCTGCATGACAAAGAAACCAGTCTTGGAGATAAACCTGTGAGCGCTGTGGATAAAAAGACACCAATGTCACTGATAATACGAGGAAATGTACTTCCAAATCCCACCCAGCACTCTGGTTATGAACCTCTGGCCGTGCACACTCCCTGCTTTTTTCCTTTGTCTCCTTTTCAAAACATTGTCACGAGGCTCTCCCTCCCTTCTTTATTTTCTTTTCTCTTCTCTCTTCCTTTCCTCCTTTTCCTCTTCCCTCTCCTTTTAGATCTCCATGTCGCTTTCCTCCTCTCAGGCTGATGAAAACCTGCCGTGGCCAATTATGGAGAGACAAAAGGAAGGACATGGATGGGTTCCCCGGCAGCACAGCCAGCCAACCAGGCAGCCAGGCAGGCAGGCAGCCTCAGTGGTGTTCCTGTGGAAGGCAGCTCCTCATCTCTACCCCTGCCTTCCTGCTCTGAGCACACAGCACAGGGAGGTATAAAACACAGGAAGACAATGCGGCTAATGTTAATTCAGATCCAGGCTCTCCTCTCCTCTCCTGTATTTTCTTCTCTCATTCACTCTCCTCCTCTCTTCTTCCTCGTCTCTCCCCTCTCCACTTCTCGTCTTCAGCTCTCAGTTTGTAAACAGATCCCTGCTCATGTGATTCGCTGTCTGCATCACAGCTCTGCTTTCACCGCCCCCTCCTTCCTCCTTCCTCCTTCCTCCCTCCTCGCACCCCCGCCCGCCTGCCCTCCCTTTACCCCTCGCCTCTGAGTTTTTCCTTCCACACACAACCCCCCTCTTCCCCTCCTTTCTTTGCAGCTGCAAGCTATTATTGAAGTAGCTGCAGAGCAGATGGTAGATAGGCAGATGTGGAAACAGGCGTGGGGAGAGGCTATGATATGATAGTTATAAGGTAGTTTGATTGATTGCATGCTATTTGTCAAACTCACCACAACTAACTCTCCTTCACAGAAACTTTCTCCTTGTTTATAGAAAGATCATAACCTAAACTGATTCAGATGGGGAGTTTTCACCCAGACCCTCAGGGGGCGCAGTGGCTCAAAGTCAACCATGGTGGCAATTAGTTTTTAACAATTTGATTTGATAACAGCAAGTAGGTTTGTTAAAGCATATTCACCACTAAAGAACATTATAAACTGTAATAAAAGGAAATTAAGAGGATACCTGCCTGATCTTAAAGGGTAAGTCAGGTATTTTTGAACCTGGGCCTTATTTTCCCATATTTATAATCCAACAGGGAATTGTCCACATCAAAGTGCATTTACTTAAGTGCTTGTTTTTGCCACTGAGAGAGTCAGATTGTTTTTATAAGTGTCTGACAACATTACAGAGAGAGACCTTTTTATTAAAAAGTAAGATCCTTTTTGTTTTACCAGAATCATCATCATATATTGCTACCAGACTACAAAAAGTAATTTTACAAAGCAGAATATGCAAGTTACTGGAATACCTCTGCAACAATCAGTTAGTTAGTTTGTGTTATTTTGCAGTACTTTTATTTATGTAAAGGATCTGAATACTTCTTCCACCACTCAAAGTCACACAATAACACTAAGTAACTGAGGCAGCGGCAGACAAACAACTCCCATGTTCTACCAAAGCATTTAGGTCAGCTGAGCTCATTTCAGCACTGACTGCTAAACATTTTACTCAGCGGTGACCATCACCATTTGCAATTATTGGTGAGTTTTACAAAGCTACAGTAAGCTACAATCTGTTTCCTGTGGTTGGCTTGTCAGTGTGTCATTCACAGTCAGCCAATCAGAAGAGAGGCTCAGAGACTGATAGAATGATTTGTTCTTGCTTCAGCTCCAGAGAGAGGTTTCAACATCAGAGAGGAAATATAAAACTCTACTGAAATGCTTTTTGGTACTTAAATCCACAAATATATCTTATGGATATCAAAACTTCAAATGAAACACTGGAGGAGTGTAAAATATGGGATATGTTCACACACTTCATTCAAAAGATTTCTACCATCAATTCTCATAACTTTCTGAAAATCCACTCCTCTTTTGTGGAACAGTGAAGGTTAAATACAACTCAGTGGTGATGGTAGCTTATCAGCTACATTCTTACAGTTCACCAGAATTGAACTTAACCTGTTATTTGAGTTTATATTGTGATTATAGTGTTTTCTACCATAAGATATATGGTATTTTACCAAATAAGTTGTGCTTAATGAATGCACAGTACAAAGACAGTAGGAAATAAGAGTGTCAGTAACAGCCTACAGCACATTATTGCCCTGGGACTATTTCAGTGTCATTTTAATATCTTCAAAAATTGTTTTCACTGATGATAATATAAATACTGTCCTCCCCTTTAAAATAACCCTAAAGGACGTCTGTGCAAGCAGCTTATTATGACCCACAGTTGCTGTTTGTTTCCTATTTGAAACCAACCATCATAATCCTTTCTTTTAATCATGACCATTCCACAATCTTAAGTGACAATGAAAGTCCTCTAACGGTGATAAAGTACCCCAGTAACCCAAACCACAATCTTTTCCTACACGTAACTAAGTTCTTTTCGTGCCCAAGTCTAACTGAACCAAGGTTCCACAAGCTTAACTGTGTGTTTATCATTGTAAACATGACAGCGAAGGTCCAGTATGCCTCCGCCGGCACACTCCATGTGTTTATTATTGTAACTATGACAGCAAAGGTGGTGCCTGCCACTGTAGGGGCACAATTTAGGAGATGCTCCCATGGGTCATCAGAGGGTAGGGACAAACCACTGAATGTGGTTGTTGAGAATATAATGGTAAAAACAGAGTGAGCAAGTCTTTATATTATATTACCACTTACTCCAGAATTTACACTGTACTTCAAATTAATAAGAGATCTTTCTCCAATATTTTCAGTGAGTGTGGTGTGCTGTCACTAAAAGACAAGGGACAATTGTCCACTGAACCTCAGAAGCAGAGACAGTGATAGAGGGCAGAGCAACACCAGACGGCTCAGTGTGTTAGCCGCTCCAGTACTCTCAGCTCTGGTGTCTGATTGATAGCACTGTCAGCAGCCCAACAGGAAAGACACTCCAAGGTGTGGTAGGATTGCATAACTGAGCTATGACCAAGATGGTAACTTTTACTTTTTCTGATTGTTAGGAAATGCGATGTTGTCAATGAATGAAACTTCTGGAAATGGATTTCTGATCGACAGTTGGTCTGTATGCAAGAAAAGAAAAAAAAAGGAATAGTCAAATCTTCTTATTGAACAGTAAAATCTGATTTAACTGACAAAATTCTGTGCTGGTTATATTCCTAAAAAGAGTTTTTATTATTTATGATTCAATGATATGACATGACCTAAAAGCCTGTGTTGACCTATGTTGTTCGTAAGGTCCACTGTTTTACTTCACTACTGTTAACTTGAAAGCATTACCATATTTGATGCAGGACAGTGATCAGAGTTAAAGGGGAACTTCACCAAAGTGCAATAATAGATTCCTGTAGTGTCCCTTTAAATGAGTGAAAAAATAATCTTGCCTATCAGGTAATCTGGAGCTAGTCCAAATTGAAATCCCTAAACCATGCTTCAAGAAGCCATATCAGTCAAAGGAGGATTGGGAACAGGCATTCAGGAAATATTATGAAGATAAAAGTCAATGACAGGTGACATGAAAGAGAATGAGAGATGAGAGCAGAAAGTTAAATAAGATAAACAAACATGGGGAGAACATGAGACAGACAGTCAGGATGTTCAGCATTTCAATGAAAAATGGATTATAAAAACACAAATACTAATGCCATATAGAAACAAACTACAAGTCCAAATAGGATGTATTGGGCTTGTTTCCAGCTTATTCAGTTTGCTGTCACCTTTGTGATGAGCAGTAACACAGTTCTGTTGGAGGAGAGCTGAGACTCCCATTTTCAGATGTCTTACTGTGTTTGTTATTTGCTGCTACGTTATTTCAAATGCTCTCACCTGATGGAATTAATCGTGTCAAAGGAATAAACAACAAGGAATAAACCATTCCACACACACACGCTTGGTGTGAACGTGCCCTGAGGTTATGGGCCAGAAAAAAAAATCTTCAGCTCTGCCCAGTGAGGATTAATGCAATCAGTGGGTTTATTTCTGCCCCCAGAGCTGCTTTGAGATATTTGTGGAACTAAGACTACAACCTGCTGAATGGCTTCAGTTTTTAGCCAGTAAACGGTTTCAGTTTGAAGTAGGCATATAAAAGAGCAAGCAATTAAAGCTATATGGAAGAATTAGAAATGTGACCAGTAGGCTACATGTCGTGTAGGCAAATGAGAGTGTGCTTACTTTTTATATCTTTCAGTTGTTTTCACCTGGATGTTAAAATGAAAAGAGAGGTGAGACCCCAGAAGTCAAAGACCCAACTACTTGCCTATGTGTACTTGCCAAACAATGTATTATGTCCAGGGGAGTTAGTTATAATATATCTGAAACTTACTTCAGTGGAACTAAAGGTCTATCTAGTGGTTGATGTGCAGAAGTGCAGCATAAAGCTGACTTCAGTGATGGGAAGTAGTATTAGTTTATCCATATCAAACCAGGAAACATAGAAACTCATAACTCCATTAACACAATAAAATAAAATAAAAATTCTAAAACATGCATTTAAAAAAAGATTTTAAAGGCTGCTGTATTAGCTGTCCACTGCAGAAGAAGATTTTCATTAAATTAAGTCAAACCCCATTTTATACTCTTTTGTCTGGACTATCCAATGTATTGACATTCTTCAAATACCTTTCTGTTCAGTAGTTTTCAGCATTAGTGGCAGAGTCCACATTCCCATCCTGCATTCAATTTATTTACTTACACACACATACAACATGAGTTTTCTAGTGTTAAACAAATACATCAGTTATATTTCTGACATAGCAACTGTTCTTTGAGTGTTCGCTGTAATATGTAACTCTATTTGCTCCTGCCAAATCAACAGAGACTGAAATTTTAATTATAACTTTAAAGTGTACTGACTTCACTACTGACCTTATTAAATTTCACTAATCCTACTTGTCCTTCTCCTAACCTTATTATCTCTTACAAAAATAGTGCATCCACTTAATAATATTTTGATGGATACAAAGCTAAACCACTGTTGGCCTTCAGGCCTACTTTCCAAAGCATATGTGGGAAAATATCATTTAGTAATAAATGAATTGATAAGCTTATCAAATATAACTGAATGCTATGCTTGTGATAAAAATGAAAACTTTTCAGTTTCAAATCTAAACATTTTAACAGGTTCAAGCTGATTCAACTGAAGATATTTCCTAACACTGTGATCCAAGTAAATGCATACTTTCAATAGAAGCCAAGTGTCTTGTTTAAGAATTCTCTATCCAGTGGACAGGTCCTAAGAATTAGAATTCAAAAAGTGGCAGGTGGGGGGGGGACTGACGTTTCAGTCTGTCATAGAGATACATGACCCTTCCTGTGGACTTGAAATAGATGAGATCCAGTTTTATGATAACTGTGTCTCCAGGGCATGTGTTAGTTTATTATACATGTAGATCTGCATGTAGAGATCAGTAATACACCAGTAATACACAACTGGAAAAAGTGGACAACTAACATATAGAAAAGGACACATATTTATCAAAGTGAAATTTTGGATTTAAATGTAAAATAAGAGCAAAATCCCTCACTTTTCAACTCAAAATACAGAGCCAACACATCCTAAGACATGTCTGTGTTAACCTTTTTTTTCCACAGCTGAATAAAATTACAGAAATGTGAATTCTGGATTTTACTTATGTTTCCTTTACATAATATAGTTCACTTTTTAATTTATTATCTTGCTTTAGTGTGGTTTTCAAAGTTCCAGTAAATACATGTGTGTCATTTCCCCAGCAGAGGGCGCTCCAGGATCATGTATCAGATGCAGTGATGTTTAACACCTATGTTGCAGAAGATGGCGCTGTTATTTGTTTATATAATGTCCTGACTGGAGCATGGACTGGAGTAGCAGGGTAATCAAAAGGCAGAGCTCACTGTCTGCTGTGTTAACAAATATTATTTCCTGCATCAACTATCTACAAGTATAAGCACATGAAATGATTATTATTACTGTGAGACGCCCAGGAGACCTAAATCTGATGACAGCTCGACTTTTGTTGTCACATTGGTATTGTTGTGTAATATCTCTGAAACTGTGCACCAGTTTTCATTTCTCCTTTTCCTGTTGTAAGCTTACATGGCAAGGCTGAGCATTTCAGGCAGTGGGACAAGAGCAGCATGAGCCAGCACAACAAATTACAAGTTGTTTTAGTTGATTGCCACATGGAGGTCAGCCCCCTAGTGTGGTGCAATGATAATATATGTAAATGGGCTACCATGCCCCGACCAGACAGAACAAGATTTAACCAGCCTACGCCTGGCTGAGGTTGCTTACCTCCAAACTTCACACATGTCTAACAATAAATTCCAGCACTGCACTAAGAGAGACAGAAGCTCAGTTGTGCTGACAGTGAGGGACCTGAAGGCAGTTGACTTTTTGCGAACAAAATCACTCTCTGAATTAAATGATGAGATTTTCACTGTATCACATTGTTATTTTTAATTACATCAGGCTGATGTAAACTTTGTAAAGCATGTTTAAATCACTACTACTTCAATGCAACTGACTGCATCTGATACACACACACACACACACACACACACAGGTGAATGTTTATTTGTTCAATTAATATATGGGTTTGGGCATATAAGACTGAATGTGTGGATATTAAAAGATATACCTTAAAACTGTGGATGCGATAAAGAAAAATAATGAACACTTTGGAAGTCTACCCTGCAAATGTATTTGTCTGCAAATGTGATAATACAGTCAAAATCCCAAGTGCAGATAACTGTGAGTATAGAGTACATGTAAATGATGGATGCAACAGTTGAAGTAGGAGTCATGGGACAGAGAGAGTTATATGAACCTATGTGAACATCTCTAATCCCACATTCTATATATCTGAACTTGAACTTCAGACACTGCTTTTTCCAGGACCATTGGGTTCCTAAAAAGTGGGCTGACCTGTTTGTGTCTAGTAATGTGTGTGTGCTTTCACTTCTTGCTGGGTAGAGGCTTCTAGGAATGTGACAGCATGGAGGGCAAAGCAAATGGCATTCATGAATCAACACATAGATAATAGGCTTTGAAATCTTGTTTGTTAATAACAAAGGCTCGGATATAGGCCAACTGTCTGGGGTGTGAGGCTGATCCAAGGACACTGACACCAACAGTGCACAGATATATATGTGAGATGACAGATAGCTTACATTTGTGATGGAAAATTGTATGCTCCTAAAATTATTTTTCAATAAAATCAATAGGATTTTAGGTAAGACTTTCTTTTAAGAATTTTGTGAGACATCATGCATGTTACCCAAACAGAGTATGATTCTTCATTACAATCAGAAATCCACTTACCATGTAATTAATTATATTATGCACTGTGGCTATAACAGTATATGCTATAAACTGAATTATTATAATGCTCCTCTTAAAATGACCAACATGTGCTTCAAAAACAGAAATAAGAGGCTTTGCACAAGCGGCTTTTCAGAACCAAACTATATCAAATAACATGCACATGTTTCTATGGGTCGCAAAGACATAAAGAGTGGTAGACAGTGTTGCTGGGTAAGGACTCAAACGCCCTTCGAAAAATCCTCCCTGAATGACTTTACTGGGTTGTGTACTGTCTCTACTACACACCAAATCCAGTATTTTTCCATCAAGTAGCGCGCTGGACCACGTGACCACAGAGAAGAAAAAAACGCTGTCATGTTTGCATCCTCAATTGACAGCGGTGCACTCTGTATATGGCTCTCAATTGGCAAAATATAGACAGTGCTGATGTATTTCTGGTCTCTAGTGCTACTGACACTATATATTTAAGGCGTCCACCGCTGACTTTGACACTGTTGCCCATTCGGGAAACGAATTCTCCTCCAGGTCGTTTTTCTAACCCCGTGCGTTCATGATCATGTAACCACTCCCACTCGTGGCTGGTGGAAAATTACCAGCTTACAAGCAACAGGCAAATGAATGGTACTTGCGGTTTATCACATCATTCAACCTAACAGTGTACCTGCAAGAGACAGCCACTGTCCGTTCAGAATATATTACGTTTTAAAGTAGTAGAACCCTTACACACTCTTAAGTGGATAAAATCACTGAATGGCATTAGTTTTGCACCTCGTATTTTGCGCGCGTGCAGCAATGCCACATAGCGTTTACATGACTGAAGGTAATGTATAACTTAACCCTCAGGAGTAGCAATAAAACAATGGTCGCTAAGTTATTCGCTATTCTGATAAGCGGAGTCATGAAGAAGTCCATTCTGCATGGGAGTCTGCCCTCTTTTTCACTCCGGGCGGAGTAGTCGCGTGGGCACTTGAGCGAATTGAAATAAACTGACAGGTCAGTCATTCAATAGGACATCATCTAGGAAGTCTCCGCCAAAGCTACAGCCAATCAAAGCACGATGTGGGCGTAACACCAGTCCAAACTTTACGCGGCGCCATCGGCTGAAAACTAAACCGAGATGGAATCTCCCAGTCTGAACCGGTTTCAACCGGTTGCGAGTTAGTTGCTTGAGAGAGGAGAGGAGGCGCAGGCACACAACCTCTATACCGCCCCGCTGGAAAATTATTAGAGTAACGAATTAATTAGTGAATCAAGGTTTACTTTGTTTCGTAAAATGTATCGGAGTAACATATTGCTGGGTTTGCCGTGATAGTAGTTTTGGAATCCACATCAGTGGTTCTTACCAGCTAGACATCACTCACTGCTGGAGCTGGAGATAGTCAACGCTGCAGAAATAGGAAATATTTTCTAATCAACAGTGATACTGAAGTAATCACTATATCTTGTAGTTTCTTTGGCAAACGCCACTCTTTTCAGTCAGAGCCTTGGACCTTAGGTAGGTAACTGGGGTGAAGTGCAAACCTGCCATGCTGTGATTAACGTTTCTTGGCTTTAGCTGTACATGGAATCAAATGCATTGTGGTGTGGGTTTTAAGTTGTGTTAGCTTATAGTTAACGTTGCCTGTCATAGTGCTCCTGAAAAGACAAGCTAATTCAGAATGCAGTAGCATCAGTGGGATAACAAAATAGCCACCGACTGCCCGCTAGCTAGCATTTACCACTTTATAAGGATTTGCTAACGTTGGCTGTCAGAGATAAAGTGCTGTAACTTAACCTAACTGAATGCATAACTAACCTAGACTGCATCTTGTAACGTTACGTGTGTCATTGCAGATGAATAAGTAACCAAACGCTGTATGATTAAATCCGTGCCTCTCCCACCACAGCAGCATCACTCGTGTGCGTGATGTGAGCGGATGTCAAGTTGATGTTGCTAGGTGCCTAGCAGTAGCCAGTGTTAACTTTATCTGTGTGTGGTGTAAAGCGTCTTAAATATATCGTTCTCCAGTCTTTCTATAGAGTAGTCGCAGTACAACGCGTCAACTTTCCTAAACAGTGTTGTTAAATGATACAGCGAGTAAATTATGAACTCCCCCGTCCCTGGTATCCTTGGTGGGAGTGGTTGTAGTCAGCAGTGAAGGACCACATGTGAACTGTTTGTGCGACACATTGCTAACAGACAGCTAAAGTGCAGAGTAAATGCTAGCCAATGTTAGCATTTTGTATGAAGTATGCTAGTTCCGCGCGAACACATGAGCTCCATTAAAGGTAATGCTAGTAACTGTCAACAGGGGCTTTTAACCACAGATGCAACACAGGTAGCGGTCGCTATTTGTAGGAGTGAACTCCGTCACTTACAGATGTAAACAACGTGACGTCGCCTTGTATATTCGGCACGTGGCTGGGTTAACCCCCTTAAGATGGTCGTGGTAAAAAGTGCTTAATTAGTGGAGCAGAGTAGGCAGTATGGGCGGGCAGCGCAGTAACTGTCGGCGTATTTCTATGTTTGTATCGGGAAATGTCATTGACTTAAGTTTTATGAATGGTGTACTCAACCGTTGATGGATCAGTATTACTCTGTTTTTTTTGGCAAGATAGTGTGGTGTCAGTCTGGTAGAAGCCATCCTCTCACCAATAAAGTTAAGGTTACCTGGGGTTTTGAGGCATTTCTAAAATAACAGAATAGTGTTAAATGCCACTGGGTGAGATTATTTGGTTAATTTGTCTTTGCTGCTGAGGTCCTTACCTGCAAGTCCTGATTTATGGGATAGACCAGGGCACTGTGTTTAAAACTTACAGCCAAATTGCAATTATAACTATAAAATCAGTAGAACGGGCAAAGATTTTTTTCCTTTATGCACTCTCTGAGCAGTGACAGGCCTGTGACACCACAAACTTAACCTCTTAAAATTATGGCTTACTGGTGGGTCTAGGGGGTGTTTGTTACATGGTCAGCTGTTTGGAATTGTTTCTAAACACACAGTTCACATGACTTTGCCTGTTGAATGCGTTCTGTGCACTCTTGACCCCTCCCTCTGCTGTCCTTGTTGCAGAGCTCTATGCCAGCAGTTATGACAATGTTAGCAGACCATGCAGCACAGCAGCTGCTGGACTTCAACCAGAAACTGGATATCAATCTGCTGGATAATGTGGTGAACTGTCTTTATCATGGGGTGGGACCACAGGTATGTTTTGAAGCATAAACAAGCTTTTATAAGCTATCTGACATACAGTGTGTGTGTGTGTGTGTGTGTGTGTGTGTGTGTGTGTGTGTGTGTGTGAGTGAGAGAGAGAGAAACTTCTAAAAGTAAAAGTAAAATATTTGATTTTGACTATCATGGCAAGCAGTGTTTTTCAATGCCACCTGAGCCAAATCACTATCACTCTGTATGTTAATTCTTCATTTCCTGTTCTACCTGTGAAATAAATCTGTCAAGGAGTGACAGTTTCACATGATGGTTTTAGCACAGACATGTTTAGAAATTACAGTTGCTGTGCTTTCCAAAATACACTTGCAAGTCTCTTCATGGCACCTTGGTGTTAAATCTTAAGTGTCATCCATATTTGTATTACAGCAAAGAATGGCACAAGAAGTGTTGACACACTTAAAAGAGCATCCGGATGCCTGGACGAGAGTGGACACCATCCTCGAATTCTCCCAGAACATGAACACTAAAGTAAGCTAGTTCCAGTTCAGAAAATATTGGTGGTAAAGACACTTACTTGTGCTTTGAGGAAGCAAGACTTTGAAAAATGTGAAGGGAAAAAACAAACAATTTCACTAGATCACAGTGGTTTGTTTATGGCATGCTTTTCATATAAAAGATACCACGTGGGGATCTTTTTTATCGAAAGCAACTTTATGTACTGGAAGTGCATATTGTGGGTGCACATGGCCCCAGCAGAAGTTTGAATGTAGTCCTGGCAGATTTTCCTCCATGCCCTAACTCTTGAGCTATGCAGAACCTCTGTCCCTCTGATAAAATAAATTCTGTTCAATCTGTACCTACCAGACAAATGGCCATGCCTGTCAACTCCTGGGGTTAATATAATCAAAATTCCAAATAAGCTTCTCAAGATTCTTCCCTGTTGGTTCTGGGTGGAATTGAGCTCTTATTTCACTTATCTTTCTTAATCATACAAATCTTATCAGCTTAAGCTGACATAAGAACTAGTTTTGTGTGCCAGTATGTAGTCAGATGCAATGTTGGTTTTCAGATTACTCCTCTCTCTAGAGATGCACCTTCAAGTAAATTATTTATTTAAGTAAATTAGGAATTTGAGTCATAAATCAGCACAAGTAGATTTGAGTCATAGATTAAATAAAAACAAAATCATGCAGTTATTCAGAATTGTTGCTCCTGCTTCACTTGTCATTATTCAACAAATGGCCACACACAATTCTAATGTTTGAACATACTTCTGTGCATCTTACATGCCTTCCTGTGCGTAAATTAGATGAGACTCAAAATGCAGGACAAGTCTAACCTGTTTTTATATCAAAAAGGCCTCTAGTGTACAAATAATGACATCAAGTAGAGACATAAAATGGGCCCCCCTATTAGTTCAATATATGGGCATATTTGCATGGCCAGGGGTCAGATGCATGTGCAGGCTGCAACTGTAACTCCACTTTGCCTAACATTTGGTGCATCAGTTTTGAGACAACTTATGAGTTAAGGTTATAAAAAAGGGCAATCACAGTAAATTGCTTAGATAAAGAGCTGCAGTCAATAGGAGTGTAGTTAAAGTGAAGTTATGCTTCCAGCACGTCAGCAACACCTTGCACTCTATAGCTTCCTGTCATAAAATCAATGGCTTTCTGCACACACTAACTTTGTGGCTCATCCACAGCTAAAACCACTCACACAGTTAGTTGTAAACAATACCCAGTATCATCAGTTAATATATTTTTGATTGATTCACTCAATAAGTAGAATGAACTGATTGTTGATAAATCATTGACGTACCTTGCTTATTTCTTTTGTTATTTAAAATACTCAGATTAGGGCCCTGTCCCTTACAGTATGTCTACTGATAACTGTACATTGTGCCCCTCCTGTGTTGTGATATAGCCGATAAAGCAAACTTACTGTGAATAGTGATCCAGAAACACTCAAAGACTCATAATTGTATCAACAGAACAAAATTGTTGGGTATGATATTTAAATTAATTAAGCATAATCCCATGTTCATGGGAAATAAATTCATGAACTGAGTATGAAGTAATTAAAGTACCATACATCCACAACTTCCTCAAAGTAAACTTGCCTTTTTCTGTTTTGCTTGCCTATAAAGACTGCTTTTAACACTGACATTCATTACTAATGTCTGAGTTGATGTATAAATCATATTTTTTCTAGTTTTAAATTAGTAATTTGCCAAAAAATGGGGGCATTAGAGGAAAAGAGGAAACAAAAGGTAAACACCTCTTGAATTCTGCACTTATCTTGTTTCATTAGTTTAAAAAGTGCATAATTTCAAAGCACTTTGAATATTTGGCTTTTTTCTTACAGTAATTATACTATTTGAGAAAAAATGTACTGAATTCAAGCTGTGACTATTTGATATTAATCACAATGTTCCATTATGTTTATGGCTTGTAATAGGAAGAAAAGGGGTGTGTCATCCTGTGCATCATGACACAGCTAGGCTTTGACGGCAGGCCTCCACAAGGTCTACCCTTTTAAATTCCCTTTGACTGAATTCTGTTCATCCGTTTCTATTGCATCTGTTTCATTGGACAGAGGGAGGGTGCAGGCTGCAGTCAGTAGGATCCATTGTAGAGAGACAGTGTGTTGGTGACTTAATTTCACCTGTAGGGATCATGGCTCTGTTCCCGCCCCCACCCCTCTCTCCTTTTACAGTGCATCCTCTTCCTCCTCTCCCCTCTGTTTCCCTCAGTTCCTCAGCCAAGACCCTTTAACGATGTGCTTTTGCCAGCTAAAAAAGTTGCAAAGCATTTGGCAGTTTTCCTGCTGAAAATTTCTCTCCTTACCTCTTGTGGTGGTTTGTGCAAAGTGTGTGGCAGTTAAAGGTGAAACAAACATGCCAAAAATGAGTGCAGCACTCAAAGTGACACCTGTCAGTGGTGTAGTCAGTGTGCCTGTAAGGAGATTTCACCTTTAATCTTCCAGCATCCATTGTCTGTAGCACATTAATCCTGCTTTAATAACATTCTATACTACATGTCATTTTTTATTTTTTGCAATCATTGTACTCTTGAATTGATGATCCCTACAGTTGAAACAGTCAGTTGAAGTAACACCAGATCAAAAACGAACTTGTAATTAAAATGTCTTTTTTTTAATTTTTTTATTTATGCTTCACTATCATGCAATCAGAAATTAATACAGGGCATAATCTGTGGTTGGTCTTGCTGTTCCTTATGACACACCAGTTAAAGGGATCTGATTTAGGCTCACCTTAGACTTGAACCATAATATATATATATGTTAGTGTTAGGAAAATTGACTCGCATGGTTTAGGGTTGGGTATCAATGAGATTTTACTGGTTTGGATTCTGATTATCAATTCTGGTTCTTATTAAGGGCTCATTCAGATTCTTGGCATGCTGTTTGAGTAATAAAAGAAACCAAAATATGCAGGCAAAAACCACCTTCATTTTTAGCTGATTTTAGGCTGCAATAAAAAAAGTCACTTGTCATCAATGAGGTATTTTGGGATTCTATTTTTTAAGATTAAAAAAACAAGATAAATATTAATATTATGATAATATTACCATTTTATACTTAGTTTTATTTTATTTGGACACTGTAGCATTAGATTCTGGGGCATTACAATTGTAACTGGAAGTGTTGACAATGCTGCATTCTTAGTGGTTGCTGGGACCAAAAAGAGCCTTGTGTTTCTGTTTAAGAAATGCAAAGCTGCACTGGTGAGGGCGTGTTGCTTCAGGTAAAGGTGAAACACAATCCAGGAGGTCCAGTTTGAATCCTATATCCATGAATTTGAAGGCATATCAGACTCAACAGTGCTTTCTAATATTTTGAGGGACAATCTTGCTACACTGGAGAGCAGAGTTTATTTTTGGTATCTATGATCTTGACGTATAAGGCCAGGCTGCGTTGCAGTAAAAGTTAAGTGCAGGTGACCCTGCACTGGCACCCCTGCTGCAGCAAGAAAATAGTTCCCTTCAAATGACTGTGTGTGGTGCGTTTTTTCATCCACCCAGCATTTCCATGTGAAGTTTGTCTGAGTGCAGCGGTATAGTCACGCTTCACTGCTGTCTGTGTTAAACTTAGCTACACCTTTGAGCTCAACCTCCAATCTGTAAGCACTAGACCTGTATGTTGACACATGTGACACTGGTGAGGTACACGGAAGCACAGGAGGTTCAAACTGTCAGTTCTTCTATACTGGAACCAGTCCCAATGCCAAACCAGTTGTTGATGCCCAACCCTTCATAGCTTCTGTAGTCTCTGTACAAGAACATCTAACTTGGTCCTTGTTATGTCTTCTTGACTATTCGACTCACCCATGGAGCAATCAGAGCCAAAGCTGCTTAATGAAATGTTTTATTTTTCTGCTGTGTTTTGTTGTCTGGTGTGGTGCTGGGAGAAACAGCAGGACTTCTGCAGTGTTCCAGCTTAATGCTGCTTGTGTAGACATAAAAAAACAAACTACAAGTGAATGTTCTGCATACTACAAAATCTGCATGAAAGATGTGGTTCAGTCCAATCCAATTTAGAAATGCAAGTTATTACAGGCTGGTCCACTTCATACTGTTTTTGGTTTGTATACAAATTACACAATGCTTGTTGTTGACTGTTATCACAAAGCTTCATCCTAATGCTCCTCTCTCCCTGCGTGTTACAGTACTATGCTCTTCAGATTCTGGAAACGGTTATCAAAACAAGATGGAAGATTCTTCCCAGGAATCAGTGTGAAGGTAACCTCACTTTGTGGTATAAGTCACAAAATATTTACATTCTGTTAGTGCCTTTTTAAATGTTGTGACGTGCTGTTGCCAAGTTGAGGAGTATTCCCCCATTAAGCATGCTGGTTTGTTTTCTGCTCGACTGGCTTGCACTGGCCGCTGGAAAATGGTTGGATTCTGCACTGTAGCAGTTGTTTTTAGAGAGAAAACAACCAAAACCCCAACACAGATTTTTTAAAAAAAAAAAAAGCTTTATGAGGGGCATATTTAAAGAAGTAGGGAAACTTAGTTGAAGTTATTAGCCCACTTTCTCTAAAATGTTAATGCCCCTATTTGTTGAACTTCTGTCACAGCATCTTTCAGATTATTCAGATGGCATTTGTTTTAGTTTGTAGAAAAAATAAGACATTCCCAGTGTTGGTTTTAGCCCATTCATATCGCTGTAGCCATAAGGAAAAGAGGGATCTCTGGAAAAATTCAAGATTTTCATTATTTGTTATTGTTGTTATATAAATTCTACTTTTTAGACCTAGGATAATGGGTAGGAGCATCAAAGACTACAGAATGTTGTGGTATATCAGAACAGTTTTGGAAGGTAAATTTTCAGACTTTAATTGTTGCCTAATTGCCAATTCTACTTCCAGCTTCTGTCAACATGTCCCTGTTTCCTTAGTTTTTAAAACTAAATTTACTGTCCCTTTGTTACCACTTAGTGCTGAAGTCATTTTGATTAAAAATCTTTTTAGGAATCTGAAAACAGTGGAATAAAAAAAATCTTAAAAGATTTTGGTTTGAGCAAAAAGGAATGATTATGAAATAAAATAAACAATCATGTGCAAATCAGTTGATTCTTCCTCCCTCCATTCTTTTATAATTTTGCTCAAAATTCATTTTTTCATTGACCTAAGACTTCCCTACTTCTGACCGTAGATGCCTGAATTTTGTTCAAGTGGCAAACCCAGTGCAGGGCGACCGGCAAGTATGTCTTTTCCCCCCTTGTGCCAGAGTATTGCCTTGTTTTCGGCTCCGCTCACTACACCCCAGCACATCATTTTCAGAATTGACTACAGCTACAGTCTAGAAACAAATGCGAGGGAGCTGAAAACACAGTTTTTTAAAGATGCTCTGCTCGCATTGACAATCTTGACTGTCTGCGAAAACACCTGGGGACATGTAGCTCCCACTGAACTGACCAAAACTTTTGCCCAAATAGAAGTTCAGTGGCAGTTGCAACCCACATCCATTTATTTACAAACTGGCTTTGCAAAAGTAAGCAAATGGAGGACACACCTTTTTTTAAAGTACGAATGTACAGGGATAAGATTGGCAGATTCATCTAGATATGAGCCAGCAGTGTTAGGGTTACTGAGTAACATGCTCCAGGCAGCTCGTCATGTCAGGATATGTTGAGATTTTCACATTTCACGGGTGCACGCTAACAGAGTTCTTCTGATATCTTTGTGTATTTGCCAGGTATAAAAAAGTATGTTGTTGGTCTCATTATCAAGACTTCATCAGACGCATCAAATGTGGAGGTGAGTAAACTCTGAATTCAATCTACAGTTTTTGCGATAGCTGCCTGTGATTTGACAGCAGCCCATGCATCACTCACATAAGAGAGGCAGCAAGTGAACACAGGGTTCAAGTGTGATTCAGCACCTCAGTGACATAAGATGAAATTCACATCTGTTAGTGATTACAGCAACTGTCAGAAAGTCACTTTGATTGGTTGTCACACCGCTGTGTAACCCAACTGTGTGAACATGGCATGAAAAAGAGGAAGCCACGTTGCCTGTGAATGTGTGTAGCTGCCTAGCCTAACTGAAGTTACAGAATATGACTGAAGCTATATTTTTCCCTTTAGTACTTTATTAATATTATTGGACTATAGCTGGTACTCAAGACAGTGTAAAAAAACAAAACTAAAACTGACACAAATTTATTGAGATCTCCAGAAAGAAAACCTAAAACGAAACTTTAAGTGTACCTTGAAAACTAAGCTGGAAATCAGACATGTGAGCTGTGGATTCAGCTCTGGCGTAGGTAACATTTAAAAATTAGAGTGTTGGTGCCAGCTAAACAAAAATGCTGCCTGTCTCTAACTTATATACCTCTTGGCTGTTAGTATTTAACTTCATGCTGAGAAAGCAGCTTTGCAGACATGTTTCTGGTGTTTGCATCATTCTCAAACATGTAACTCTGCAAAACATTACACATTAAACCTACCTGCACAGACCCTTCAGAGGTTACTTACTGTAGGTTATTGAGCCAACCAAGCTGACAAGGTTGTCTTTGCACAGTGATTTGATTTGACTCTAAATTTCACATTCAGGTGTGAGGATTCTATAAATTACTTGTTATCCTCAAGAGCACCCAACTATTCAGAAATAATAATATCATTCAGCTTGAAAAACCATGATTTGCATCATTGTGATAGAAAGTGTTACATTACTGTACCATGTTTATCTTCAAATATATTAATCAGCCCTTAAGTATCTCCAGTTTCTACAAAATACGAAGCATCTGACTTTTATTGTACTGATGTCCTTTTCTAGTCACCACCTTCCATTGTCTCAGTGTTTGATTTCTGACTTGTAACCCCACATTTAGTACATTTGTATGTTACATTTCAGAATGGTTTGCCATTTTCCAAATTAATGAGGAAATGACAGAAGGCCTGTGTTCAGAAACTGAGAGGGTATTACTAACATTCATTTATCCCTTCTTTATTTTTACTTTTTAGAAAGAAAAGGTGTACATTGGGAAGCTGAACATGATCCTTGTTCAGGTAAGTCTTCAGTACTAATGTCAAGTCAAAAAAACTAAATGTTTTCAGTGCTACTTTTAGGACCATTTAAAGCACAAACCCCCTGTTGCTGCCAAACATTTAGACTATGGAATGGTAAAGAAATAGTTTTTCTCCAGACTGGAAACTCTTGACATCTGAGGCTTGAGGAATAGCAAACTTCTTAAACACAAACAAGATACTAAAGTCGTGTTATTAGGCAGAGGACCTAATGTTTATCTAGACAGTTTCAGGCATAGATTTTTTTTGTCCTGCGCTCAAGAGTGAAGTGTAAAATTAAAGTGTTTTTGTTTTTTGTAGGGTTACTTCAAGTCGATCTGCGTGCGAATTGTGAATTGTGGAAAGGCACAAAGAAGTGGCAGCAAACAGTTTCAGTGAGGTTATTCACACTGACAGAAAGAGAGTACACAGTAGCAGGGAACTCAGTTCAAAACAGTTACTTGCATCCTACTCATTGCTGAGGATAATTGAAAGCCACTAACATTGGAAGAGTGCTGACCACACTTTTTGACACCAAGTAGGGAATAGAAGATTATAATATACAAAACAAAGTGTATTAAGCAAATTACACCTTACAGCTCAGTGGGTCCTGCTGGAAATTCAAGGTGGTTGGTCAGTTTCTCTCAGGTTAACTCAGAGTGGTCACTGAGTGTTAGCCTATTAGATAGCTATCAAGCAAACGAATGATATAGTAGGTGAACCCCTGTCTAAAACATGAGAAGTGCAAATGTAAACCAGTAGTAGTAAACTGTAACTTAATTTGCATTAGTCAAGCAATAATTTAATCTTAATGCCATTGGTTGGTGTGGATTATGGATTAATTGCTTTTCTGTAGCTCCAGTGAGGGATTGTGTGCAGAGTAATCCAGAGATTTACAGGTAAAAGTGTATGAGTCTTTTTCAGAACATTCACAACCTCTTAATGTTAGACAAGATGTGTAATGTGAAACACAGCACTTATACAACTCATATAAAAAGAGAAAGCTGACTGTTGTTTGAGGATAACAGTGTGGGTTTGGGCACCATGCTGCTGCCTCATTGCTCCCCTCAGCTTTTGTAGTGATACTTTGTTACCTGAAGATGTCACTCTTAATTAGGCTGTCTGGCTCTAAAATGTCAGTGTCAGTGAAGTTCATGATTCCTTATTAAAATTGCATATTAATTCTCCTTGAAATGTCTCACTGAGGCTGCTGATGCGTAAAAAGTGTGGCTGAGACCTCCTGATTGAAAAGAGGATTATCTTTCGAGAGAGCAGGCTGCAGGAGAAGCAGCATGTTTGTTTGTATGGTAGGAAATAATATGTCTAGTCAGTATTGATGTAGCTGTTTTTAACCAGCAAAGTGGTTATCAATGACACACAACATAAGTACACAACAACACATTATATAACAAATAGTGTCAGTGATAATTGCACCCTTAGTCCAGGAGAGTGCTGAATCCTGTAAGTGCTCAGCTGTAGAAATGAGCTTTTCACTGCCCTTGTGCTGTCTGATCAACAAATTAGTCTGGACCACTTCAGGACACTATTGAGCCAATGAGATATATGTCAGAAAGGACCTGAGACTGACGAATTAGACCGTAATGACTTATTAGGGTCCGCATTAGGAATTTTGCTCCTTTAAGTGTGTGGGTAATTGTGTGTGGATTTGTTTTGCTACATCATTCGAAAAACAGGAACCCAGTACACTTGTGGGGTCTGACAGTTGTCAATAGTTCAGTTATGATGGTAAAGGTTAGGTGCTTGGGAATGCATTATGTCAGTGATAGTTGTACTGGGATGTGTGTGTGTTTTTAATGTATATTTGTATGAGAGAGAAAGAGGGATATTGGCCCACTGGCCACACGAGTGACTTCGCATTAATGCCAGTGAGAATGAGTCACAGCTTGCGTCAGCTGAGCTAACGTTGTTTTGGCCTTGAGGGACTGTAGAGCTCCAGATTCCACTCTCATCCTCAGGAGGCTGTGTTTAAAATGTTTGTGTACAAGTATGCTGTATTTGTGCGGGTGTGGGGTTTGCTTGTATCATGTTATTTTAGGAACACGCTTTTATATGCTGATTACTACTGTATGCTGGTAGTAAGTTCTTCTACAAAGCTTAAACAGGGACACATGCTTGAATCGAGATTGTAAGAAGTTATTTTTAGCATGAGTCACAGATTCATCCCCTCAGCTTTTTCAGCAGAAAATGTCACTCTTGAACCATGTGACACCGATAAATGTGTTCCCCTGTGTCTGCAGATCCTGAAGCAGGAGTGGCCCAAACACTGGCCCACCTTCATCAGTGACATTGTGGGGGCAAGTCGCACCAGTGAGAGCCTTTGTCAGAACAACATGGTCATTCTGAAGCTGCTCAGCGAAGAGGTCTTTGACTTCTCCAGCGGCCAGATGACCCAGGTCAAGGCCAAGCACCTAAAAGACAGGTCAGCATGCTACAACTTATTGTATTAAACCCTGGGAACCAAATGATGGTCATTTTATCGAGTGTATAAAAAACACACACATTGCTTTCATCATTTTCCTAATTAACCTTGCAAGCCTACAGTGTGTGGAATATCTCATTAAAGTCAGACTTTAAAATATTCAACTTAATTACAGTATTTCTGAAACATTTTTGTCTGTGAACCTACAAAGTTTTATCACATTTAAGAGTCCACATTAATCCAGCACTTTCAGAGCGTCAAATAAATAACCTCAGTGTGTTGGCATTTGAGAATTTGCAGTTGGCAGTTTATCCAGTGACGTAAGGCTGTGATCTGTTACAGAGGTGCAGACAAACATTTGCCTCTTGCCATCGATACCTTTAATAACCCACAAACAATATTTGACAATTCAGTCAGTATTCTTATTAATTACCACCATGCAAACACTGGTCTGCACAGCATAGGACACGGTTTGAGGCAGGATGTCAAAGATGAATAAGCTTTATTTCCCCCATATCCAAGGGCAGTTGTTTCCTGTCACGCACAATTGACTGTTGTTGATGTTTCATTACATCATCCTATTGCCCATATTTGTCTGATTCAGATGGTCCCGGAGATGTTGATAAGGGTTGAAGTCATGTTACTGAGGGGAAAACTGTATTGGGACCCAAATTAATTCAGGCAAATTCAATTCAATTCAGTTCAATTCAGTTTTATTTATATAGCGCCATATCACAACAAAAGTCATCTCAAGGCACTTTTCATATAGAGCAGGTCTAGACCGTACTCTTTAAAATAGGTAATTACAGAGAGAGACCCAACAATTCCCACCATGAGCAGCACAAGGAGACAGTGGCAAGGAAAAACTTCCTTTTAAGAGGCAGAAACCTCGAGCAGAACCGGACTCAGGGTGGGCGGCCATCTGCCTCGACCCGTTGGGTTAAGAAGGGGGGGGGGGGGATAGCAAGAGAAGAACATAGCATAACACAGGTTCCATATAAAATGTAAGGTGATGCCAGTAATACAGCAGTAGTAATGATAGTAGTTATAATTAAAGTATTAACTGCTAGCATAGTAATACAACTAATAGCATTATAAGTAATTTCTAATTATAGCAGCAAATCTGTTTAAGTATATTTTCCTGCTGGAAAAAGAATCCTCACCTTGCTGTTTTAAGCTATATGCGATTGCAGATGTCTGCAGAATGGAGTGCAATTTATCTTTAGTCTTAGTGTAAATTTGACTAAAGCTTTTTTGCACTGTTGCACTATGTCCCTTGTGTGTCACATAAGCTTTTCAGTTACAACTGCTTTCAGTTATCTCTGAAGACTTTCTTCAGTGTTTAATATGGAAGTAATTTCCAACAGAAAACATTACACTGTGATGAAATGTAGCACGTTCAAGGAATAAGATCAGATGACCTACTACATGTCCACATGTAACATGGCGTATAATAAATTAGTGATTGTTTAGATAATCAGCTAATAAATAATAAATAGATCAAACATAAATCTGTCATGACTCAGCTCATCAGATGACATGGTCTCTCAGAGGAGGAATGCAGGAGGATTGTGTGTTTGAAGCATATGTTCTCTAATATGTCCCTTTGTTTCTCTCAGCATGTGCAACGAATTCTCCCAGATATTCCAGCTTTGCCAGTTTGTTATGGTATGCACATCTTGACATCTTACTTTTTAGTATTGCTGTACAATATTTTCTTTTCTGTTTCAGTCCAGTCTTTATTCTTCACCTATTTGTCATCGTATTGGTTGCACCTTAGGAAAATTCCCAGAATGCCCCTCTGGTTCACGCCACTCTGGAGACCCTCCTACGTTTTCTCAACTGGATTCCTCTTGGCTACATCTTCGAAACCAAACTGATCAGCACATTGGTGTATAAGGTATGTACACACAGACACACACCATGTCATGTAACAGTTTTACTTAAGCCTGCGTCAGAGTGAAGAATTTGCAAAAGAGACACAAATTTTTAACCAAATGAGTCTTTAACTGAACATCTGCTTTTAACTGTTTTCAGTTCTTGAACGTGCCCATGTTCCGCAATGTGACACTGAAGTGCCTGACAGAGATCGCTGGTGTCAGTGTCAGCCAGTATGAGGAGCAGTTTGTCACACTCTTCACACTGACCATGTGTCAGCTCAAACAGGTGAGCTAAGTGGGCTCCGATTAAAAAAAAAAAAAACAAAAAAACATTTACACTTCCCTCTGTCTTAGATCCCTGAGTAGAATTTTAATCTGAACTATATGTGTTTAGATGCTGCCTCTGAACACCAACATTCGGCTGGCCTACGCCAACGGGAAAGATGACGAGCAGAACTTCATCCAGAATCTTAGTCTGTTCCTTTGTACTTTCCTGAAGGAGCACGGGCAGCTCATTGAGAAACGGCTCAACCTCAGAGAAACATTAATGGAAGTAAGAGAGAACACTGTCAATCACAGGAGCACAATATTCCAGTTGTATAATTGCCTACGCACACAGACTGCACAGGAGAAAATAAAGGAAATGCATATTACAGATTAAACAAATAATGCTATTTGACAAAATCTGTCTTGTGTAAACAACTACATTATTATTCCTACTGTTCCCTTTCACAGGCCCTTCACTACATGCTGCTGGTGTCAGAGGTGGAAGAGACTGAGATCTTTAAAATTTGCTTGGAGTATTGGAACCACTTGGCTGCTGAGCTCTACAGAGAGAGTCCCTTCTCAACATCCACATCCCCTCTGCTCTCTGGCAACCAGCACTTTGACGTGCCTCCGCGCAGACAGCTCTATCTGCCTGTGCTCTCCAAGGTACAGCACACAGCCAATTACTACTGCTCTGTTAACCTGCTCTGTTAAAGAATGAACACTTATGTAGCTTTGATTGGCATTGGCCCTGATTGTTGGGAAGTCAGCAACATGGCCGTTAGCTAAGACATTTAACATCTTAGTTTCTTGTTTAATTTATGAATTCAGCTTTTTCTGTTAAGAAACTTTTCTCACTTGGACGGTAGAGATGGATACAGAGAGGTTTCAGAGTCTTAGCTCACAGTCATACTAGAATCACTTGGCACTGTTGAAGCAACAGGTGGCTGCTAAACTTCAGCCAAAAGAGTTGCTAGTTATAATGTAATGTAAAAATCAGATCAGCAGCATGTAAAGCAAAATAACAACAGATTTTTTTTTCCTCTTTGGTGATAATATTTTACAGTCTACAACATAGTGTGTAGTGTGTGTGTGTGAATATAACACTTAAACATTTATACTCACACAGACTACACTGTGATATGTTTGAAATGCATGTGTGCATGCGGACAAGCACGGCAGTTCCTCGATGTGTGTACGTGCTGACATGTTTTTATCTCTCCTAACAGGTGCGTCTGCTGATGGTTAGTAGGATGGCCAAGCCAGAGGAGGTACTGGTGGTGGAAAATGACCAGGGGGAGGTGGTCAGAGAGTTTATGAAGGACACAGATTCCATCAACCTCTACAAGAACATGAGGGAAACCCTTGGTACGGCTCAGTAATGATAGTGTCAGTGTTCACATCCGGTGTCGTTATCCTCAGTCCACCTCTTGGCCACTAAATATGCAGTATTTCATTAATCACAGCCAAAAAGAGTCATATGATTTTTGTTTAACTTCCAATGTATGCATCCAAAAGACTGGGTGAACTTTACTCAGTGGCTCAATGGTTCTGGGGCTTTTTTGTGTGACGTTTGCATGTTCTTTCAGTGTCTGCATGGGTTACTTCTGGGTGCTCTGCTTTTCTCCCACAGTACAAAGGCCCCCAGGTTAGACTGCAACCTTTGTGACCGAGAAGAGAATAAGCTGTTGTAAAAAAGGGATGGATGTAGCTTGTAGCTTTTATATGTGTACTCTCTACTATTGGCTGCTTGTAACATTAACTCTAAAAATGTAATGATAGTGATAATCATGCTGACTGCAGGGTCATAAAACAGTAGCTGTATAGCACCTGCTGCTGCTAAGATTGGCTTTTGATTGATATATTGATCAGTGTTACTCACCACACTGGCCATTAGGGTAAAACATTTCACATCCTCTGTTTTGCACATTATTCTCATGTTTTCTGCAATGTTTGCCCCGGTTCAGCACTGTGCAGAAACGTCCTCAAGGCTTGTTGTTTACCAGCCATCATACACTGACTGATACTAAAGATGTGCTCTGTCATTCTGCAGTGTATCTCACTCACTTGGACTACGCAGACACAGAACGCATAATGACAGAGAAGCTTCACAACCAGGTGAATGGAACTGAATGGTCCTGGAAGAACCTTAATACATTGTGCTGGGCCATTGGATCTATCAGTGGGGCAATGCATGAGGAGGACGAGAAGAGGTTCCTGGTCACTGTCATCAAGGTAAGAAAACCACTTAACTTGTCCTTTATTTATACAGTAGCTTCAGATATTATTATATAAAATATTCAAGAAACATATTTTTACTTTTCTATTCGGGACTCTCATTTAAATTAAATCAACAACACAATAAAATGTCCATGGATAATGGACACTAAATTCTGAGCTGAGGTCTGTGAAGATGAATAAACTCCAGATTGTTTCAGGATCTGCTGGGTCTGTGTGAGCAGAAGAGAGGAAAGGACAACAAGGCCATCATAGCCTCCAACATCATGTATATCGTTGGCCAGTATCCACGCTTTCTCAGAGCCCACTGGAAGTTCCTCAAAACTGTGGTCAACAAGCTCTTTGAGTTCATGCATGGTGAGAAATAGTCTTTTTTTAAAATGAATTTTGAAATTGACATGGATCGATTTTAAAATGTTGAATCCATAAATATCTTGCTTTTAAATATTATGCATTAAAAAATGTATACTGTCCCTTCATGTTTCTCCTGCATCAGAGACCCATGATGGAGTTCAGGATATGGCCTGTGACACATTCATCAAAATTGCCCAGAAGTGCCGGCGCCACTTTATCCAGGTGCAGGTGGGAGAAGTGATGCCCTTCATCGACGAGATCCTCAACAACATTAACACCATCATCTGTGACCTCCAACCACAACAGGTCAGCACAGTGATACACATTGGTGTTGTCATTATCTAGAGATTAGTGCTAAAAAGACACATCTATTATCCAGAGTTTCCACCTCTTCTAATATAATTTCTCTCACTTGCCCAGTCAAGTTTGCATGTTGACAGGTTTTCTTGTTTGTGTCCAGGTTCACACATTTTATGAGGCAGTAGGTTATATGATTGGGGCCCAGACAGATCAGGCTGTTCAGGAGCACCTCATAGAGAAATATATGCTGCTGCCTAATCAAGTGTGGGACAGCATCATCCAGCAGGCCACTAAGGTAAGAGACAAGTCTACTATTACCCAGTATACCAGTTTATATGTCTGCGACCAACAAACTAGTCCAGTTCTATAATCTGCTCTGTCCCACCTCCTGCTGCCCGTCTCTCCACCTTCAGAACGTGGACATTTTGAAAGACCCAGAGACTGTGAAGCAGCTGGGCAGCATCCTGAAGACCAACGTCAGAGCCTGCAAGGCCGTGGGACACCCATTTGTCATCCAGCTGGGACGGATTTACCTTGACATGCTCAACGTCTACAAGTGCCTCAGTGAGAACATCTCTGCCGCCATTCAGACAAATGGTAAGGGAGGTGTGTGTTTGTGATCTTATAGCTGACTGATAACATGTCTCCGTTCGCATTGTTGTCGACACCATGATGTCACTGAGTTCACAGGAGTCACTTGTTATTTAAGGTGTGAAGTAATATGTAACCACTTGGGAAAGGATGTCAGGAGAGGATGTTGAGGTTCTCTGTGAGTGTGATATCCTGCCACACACTAAGGCAGGGATACAGCAGCTCTATTAGCATCAGACAGATGGAGGTTCAGTCTGTATGGCCTCTTCAGCATCTCTACAAACCATCTGCTTTGTCACTGGATGGTATATCAATGCCATTGTCTTCAAAACTCGGGGGAATGAGTCCTAACCTGACTGATTTGCTCTTCTGTGTTCTGCCTTGCTCTTGTGGAGGACTTGTTTGGGTTGTTAAACCTTTGTATGGATCTGTACAGTGCATAGACTGTGTGGCTTCATTGTTGTTTTGGCATGCAGTCCTTTATGTAAATCCAGCATTGCTGCAGTGTGCTGCCAGGTTTGAAAAATACCCAAATGTTTTCAGTGCCATGTGTTAGTACTTTGTTTAGAAAGAGTTGATTTGAAGCTCAAGTGACACAAACTATCATTTTGTTCTTTTTTTTTTTTTAACTTGGTTGGTCCTACAGTTTTACCTTAGCCTTTACTTATCCTCTTGTTTTGCAGTGGCATTTTAGTATTTTGTCCTTTAGGTTTATAGGCTCACAAGACTGTGAAGTGTGTCACTAATGATCAGATATCAAGGATTTTTGCTGTTGCATTTACAGTTGCAGAGAGCAGAGCATCAAAAATATAACCAAACCTTTTTGAGATAAGTTCTGTCAGTTTATGAAATAAGACAAAAGTATAAAATTGAGAGGGATAAGAGCAGAGCAGATGGGTTTTCAGAAGAGAGGAAAAAAGTAATTTGTGATTGAAACCAGGCTTACAGCATCTGATAATGCAGCCTTAACTGTAGGGCTAGAGAATATAGATAACATTTTCTGTGTTGATGGTGATAATTGTTGGGATGATCTGTGGGGAATGTCCTTTTTTGACAGTCCCATTCATTGAATTGCAGCAACTGGGTAAATGTTGCAATAGGCCAACACAGCCAATGATATGGTATTCATCAGGAGAGCTACAATATCGTAATGGAGATGGTGGTTTAACAAAGTCTCCATGCTTGACACATGTATCATCTCACAGTGTACTTTATCATATTACACAGGCCTGCTTGAGAATAATGTTGTTGTGTTACTGGCGAGCAGTTTGGCATTTACCAAACTATTATATAAAACAAACAAGACAGAATAGAGACTCATAAAAATGCTCATGTTGATATTTCCCCTCTCAACCTTTTGTGCTCATGCCCCAAAATAATGTATCCAAAATCAAAAGGTTACTGTTCTTCAACCCTTGAGATTACAGCCATAACCCAGGTCTCCTTTGAAAGGTAACCCTTTAAATTATACAAACAGTGTGAGTAGTACACAGGTATACTGAACCAAAGTTGCAGAGGCTGATATTTTGTTTGTTTTTGCATAAAAGGGACAGTAAGGCAACTCTGTATCAACAGCTGTAGCAGTGATATGAGGCCTGAGACGCTCAGAGGATCCTCATATCACAGCTGAAACTCTTTGTATAGGTAGAATCAGAGGATCAGATTTGAGTCTCAGTCACGGTACAGACCAGAACTAAAGTGGCACAACCAAAGTGTCCCACTACTACTACTGCATGCACATCACAAGTGTTTGCAGGTTTAGGTTTGAACCCCTTTTCTGTGCCTTTACACACCTTCACAAAACAAAACTGTTAGACTAAAGTCTGGGTAAATTTCCATCACAGAGTGTGTTTAATATGCATCTGTCCTTTTGTGTGCAGGTGAGATGGTGACAAAACAACCCTTGATCCGAAGTATGAGGACAGTGAAACGAGAGACGCTGAAACTGATCTCAGGCTGGGTCAGCCGATCAAACGACCCACAGATGGTGAGAAATGAGGAAGCACATCACTTCTGGCAGTGGAAAACCTAATATTTCTCAAGTTGTCATTAGAACAGTTGTCCTATTTTTGGGCTGATGAACAGTCCACTCTAAATTCACAGAAAAAAAATGAAATCATACAACAACAATGTACTCCGAAAACAAAGTATTATGTGGTCTTGAGCAAACAGCAGTGATATATTTTTACTCTTGTCCTCAGGAGATACTGCACACTGTGGTAATCAATGAAACGGCTGACAGTAGACAAGTAGAGCTAATCCAGTTGGTATTTTTAGATCAAGCACAAAAATTTCAGTTCCTCGTAGCAGACTTGGTCGTTTCTGCCCCCAGCTGTGTTTTTATCTGAATAACAATTAATATTCAGTTTCGGTGTAATATTCAGAGTTTGTGCGATTCATATTTAGATTTGAGAAGCTCCTTTGTTACGTACCTGTCAAAGCTGAGCCTCTGAGAATCACGTTTCACCTGTTCTTAAGTTTGTCTGCTCCTGATTTTCCTCCTCTGCTGTTGATCCCTGCTCATCCTTCCTGTTGTCTTCCAGGTTGGGGAGAACTTTGTTCCACCGCTACTGGACGCCGTCCTCATCGACTACCAGCGCAACGTCCCCGCTGCCCGAGAACCCGAGGTCCTCAGCACCATGGCAACCATTGTCAACAAGCTTGGGGGACACATCACCAGCGAGATACCCCAGATCTTTGATGCAGTCTTTGAGTGCACCCTAAACATGATCAACAAGGTGAGACATAATAACGCTAACTAAACACAGTTTAATGAGACAGGTAATATCAGGGCTAAATATGGCTAAAATGTTACCACAATAAAAAATATTATTAGCCCATATTGATCATTAAAAAAATCTTTGGCAGAGTTTAAAGGCTGATTTTTGTTCCAGAGTGAAAGTTCATTGCGGTTTAAAACTTTTCTTTCTGGTAAGAACATAACAAACACTTGACAGTGGAACATTTCACAAATCAGATTTTATCACAATCATATAAAAACAAACTAATCTAAAACCTGACTTCATGCAACATAATTGGCAGTTCATGATTTATTTCTGTGCATGCTATCGAAGCATGGAAATTAATTATTGAACATTTATCAACCGTCTGTTTTTCTTTCTCTCAAGGAAAATTATCTTGTTTTATATTGCAGTATAAAATTATATTGTGATAATTATCTTTATTGTTTTATTTCCCAGCACTAGTTAAGACTGAGTGAGCTGATGATTTCAGCTACCCAGTGGTTTACTGTCTGATGTGCTGTAGGACTTGTGGATATTGCCATTTGACTAACCCTAAATATGTGATATAGTGATCTGCATCTGATACATAGTGTTTAACGTCCATTAGCACCTAGTTTCATGTGTTGGACATCAGGCAGATCAGTTCAGTGGATATCAAATCACTCCCAGTGTAGCAGGCTGTTTTCTTGTCATCATGAGGTTTCATTTGCACATAGGAAAGCATTCTGTATCATGTCAATTACAGCAATATACCTGACTGATTTTATTCATATTTTAAGCAAAGCGAAGTTGGTTGACGTGGACATTACAATACAAGAACAAGGTCTTTCATGTTGTAACAGCTTGTATTTTACAGGTGCATAAATTCTATAAATATTTAGTCTTTTTTTTCTCAGTCTTTTACATCTAGTTCACATTGTAGTCTCAAAGTAAAGGTCAGTTTCTGCACTTGCACTTTATCTCACTGACAGCTGCAGTCCAGTCGTCCTCAGTGGGTGGTTCTGCCTGCAGCCCTTTCCTGTCTTGGCTTTCTAGCTAGAGCCCAGCTGGACAAAATGCACAAAGAATAGGTTACAAGTGAAAACTGTCAGTCATTCAAGTTTCTGAACGGAACTGTTTTTTGGTGTCATCTCTGAAACCATGAGACACACAAGGCAGGGCCTTTGGAGAAACAATCCATAGCTCTTTTCATATTCTTAAGAAAAAAAGGGAAGTTGCTATCTTTGCCCATTTGGTAATTCATCCATGAAGCTATTCTGTGGGTCTGAAGCACAACCTGTACAGTCAGACAGTCTGACATGCCTGTAAAGCCACAGCTCACCCCTGGTAGTGATATTTTGCATAAAAGATTGATTGATTATATGATACAAATTTGCTTTCTAAATACCTTAAACAATGTAGATAATTAGAATCATAATATAGTGGGAGTGAATGTATTTAATTAACTTCCTCTGTTGTGTTTTTCTACCAGAACTTTGAGGAGTATCCAGAGCACAGGACCCACTTCTTCTACTTGCTCCAAGCTGTAAACTCTCACTGCTTCCCTGCATTCCTCGCCATCCCCCCAGCCCAGTTTAAACTGGTGCTGGACTCCATCATCTGGGCCTTCAAACACACCATGAGGAACGTGGCTGACACTGGTAAGGCTACTGGGACGCCACACACCCATTTTACATTTACTAGTGTTCATACTGAGAAACAGCGCTGAGAGCATGAATACTAAATGATGGTGCTGTGTTTGGTCATGTGATGAGGACAGTGTGGGGATAATCCACAGCAAACAGCAAAAAAAGCCGGTGTGGGCCAGTTCATTTGTTTAAAAGGCAGAAATCTGACACTGCAGGTGTACTGTGATACTTTACCTCAGCAATGTTCAGAAGCTCTCTCTCATATTTATGTGTCACATATGCGTCTGGCCCTACAGTAATGTGCAGGTATAATGTTCCTTTGGTGAAGAAGAAATTTGAGGAACAGTGCACAGGAAGCTGAAGTTGCGTCCATGTTTCTGCTCACCCAGGTCTGCAGATTCTCTACACGATGCTGCAAAACGTGGCGCAGGAGGAAACGGCCGCTCAGAGTTTCTACCAGACGTATTTCTGTGATATACTGCAACACATCTTCTCTGTGGTCACAGACACATCGCACACTGCCGGTGAGTTCACGCAGGAGATCTGGGGACACCCAGGGCTCCCAGATCTACTGAATACACAGGTAAAAACATCACAGAGAGGTGACTGTGTCAGTGTGTGTCCCGCAGGCCTGACCATGCACGCGTCCATCCTGGCCTACATGTTCAACCTGGTGGAAGAGGGGAAGATCACCACGGGCCTGAACCCTGCCAGCCCCACCAACAACCAGGTGTTCATCCAGGAGTATGTGGCCAACCTGCTCAAGACCGCCTTCCCTCATCTACAAGAGTAAGTATGGACACACACACACACACACACACACACACACACACAGTCTCTGCTTTAGTAAAATACACATTTATTGATCCCTGTGGTTGTGTGTCTCTGTGTTAGTGCTCAGGTGAAGGTGTTTGTGACTGGGCTGTTCAGCTTAAACCAGGACATTCCCGCCTTCAAGGAGCACCTTAGGGACTTCCTCGTCCAGATAAAGGTGAGGCTGTCAAGAGTGTGTAAGTCATACTAAGTCATAGGCTACTGTATAATCAACGGTTATACTTAGTATTAATTTAATGTAAATGTATTTCAGTTGTCATCTCTGTTTGTTACTAAGCTGAGTTAAAGTGAACCAGTCCCTGCATACCTCTGTGCTGCACAGCCTTTGTCTCTTCTCACAGAGGTTATCAGTGGCTACATAGCTCACTGCTTAGCTCTTGTTTCCACAAATAACATTTTCATACATGGCCAGGTTGCCCTTCTAAGTATATGGAAGGTCTATGGCTACTGTGCCAGTTTGTTGTTGGAATAAACTGTGTATGAGTGACACAGTGATGTGCTAAATCACTGAAGGACAGGTTGAGTTTTTCTGGTCTGCTGATTGGTCCACTGCTAAATGGAGGCTCCGTTTTTGTGTCAGTTATCAGTGGTTCTTTTACTATAATCTTAGAATAAGGATCTTTCGAGATGTAATCAGGATTAGAGCTAAAACACTTCACACAAGTCAAATCATCATCAACAATATTGATCATCAGTTTATTATTTAGCATTTTTGTACAATAAATGACTTTAACTTTTACTGTCTCACTGTTTTAAATCAGGTTTATCTTTCTAAAACTAAGAGACTAATCAGTTGACCTAAGATTGATCAACAGATTAACTGATAATGCAAACAATCAGTAGTTGTGTCCCCAGTCAGGATCCTACAGTGGGATGCTAAGTGGACGGACAGAGATGTCGTTTTTTTAAGTCTTTTAAAGACTTAAAGACTTGAGCGTTCACCCTTCAGCTGCCGGTGGCGTTTAGTTTGATCTCCTCTCTCTTCCACTCTTGCAGGAGTTTGCAGGTGAGGACACCTCAGACCTGTTCCTCGAGGAGAGGGAGGCATCACTCCGTCAGGCCCAGGAGGAGAAACATAAGATCCAGATGTCGGTCCCAGGCATCCTCAACCCTCACGAGATCCCTGAGGAGATGTGTGACTGAGCACCAGCTCAACCAAACTGTACAGTACTCCAGACAACAAACAAACAAACAAACAAATAAACCCTAACCACAGCAAACACAACAAAACCCAAGAGAAGCACTTGAGTGTGGTGGGAGGCCACTCCCCCTCTGCAGAGCATACCATCCCACTGGATGTTTGTTGACCAAAACAATGCCAATAATATGTAAATGATTACCGCGTCACCCTGTGGCCCTTTTTACATAATCTGCGTTTTCTATGGAGACTTTTTGTGTAATACCTTTCCAGAACTGTTAATCTAAGCTTATGTTTTGTTGGTCTCTGGCTCATCCCAAGACCTGCATGATGAGGTTGTAACGATTAGGACAAGTTAACCATCTTGTTTTTGTTCTGTTCCCTCCAGCTCCCTCGTTCTCTTTTCCCAGTTCTTCCCTTTTCCCATATATTTGTTTATATATAAATATATTATATATACAGTCTGAGCAGGGTTTTTGTGAAAACAGCATATGTGTCAAGTCGGCATAGAGGCTTCTAGACCTGTGGTGAGACGGACAGGAAGTGGTCTTTTAGAGGAACACGCACCGCTTATTTGGTGCCCCACGGGATTGTGGGAGAATGTGAATCTAACAGATAATGAATGAAGGCTGAGAGATGCTGCTTCATGTGTCAGCATCTGTTGCTCATGAGTTATGCTTCACCTAAAAAAGTGTTTGGCTGCTGCCAACATGAGTTTTTTTTTTTTAGAGAAAGCAAAACTGAATATGTGCATATCATCCCAATTGTATAGCATCTTTATTACCATGGGAACATTTTTTTTTCCTTTTATTCTATTGTTTCTTTTTGTTGTGGGTGTGTGCGCGTGTGTGCTGTCGCCTAGTCGACATCAGCGTTTTGTTTTCCTCTAAGAGGATTGTTGCTCATTTGTGAGCCTTCATTAATGGGATGTTTTAAGGAAGTGGCGGAGGTATTTATGGGTTCTTGGTTGGTTGCATCTTTAACAGCTCCTGTTTAACTCAGATGGCTTTCAAGATTTTGAATTGTACTAATTTAGATTGTTTACCATGCAGTAGTGCTACAAGACACTACCTTTAGAGCAAAATGAAAAATAAAACTGGGTTTACATTTAATTTTGTATTTTTGCATTTTTCATTTGTATCTGTTTGAGTTCTGTCCAAATAAACAAAAGGCTTTTTGTCCGCAGAGCAAATGAATTGCCAACGAGTTTAATTAGGAAAAGAATGTATAAATCCAAATAAGTACCCAATCTCTAATGGCAAATTTCCCTCCTCAAGGTGTTACATTTGTTGTGAACTTTTTGAACTGATTAAAGTTGAGAATTTTATAACCCTGCCTCTGCTCAGATTTCTTTATTTCACAACAGGGACCCATTTTTATAGCCACTGCCTCACAAATGCTGTGAAGTATTTTACAGAGATGTAAAGGTAAGTGCAAACATACATATAAACAAAATAGAAATGGGTAAAATAATAAAGACCTCTGTCCAAAGTAGTTTAAAAGTTTCACACTGTCATTAGCATTAACAGCTGTTCAGTGGTATTAAAAGATGCAACAGGTCTGCTAGGCTAGCTGGTTAGCATGCTAACTTCAGTACAAGAAAAGAAACAAAAGGAGAGTTAACACTGGTGTTGCTTTCCACTGCAGGAGACAGCACTTGGCAAGTAAAGGAATGAAGTTTGACTCAACTCGCAGTGTTTCTTGTAGACAGGTAAGTAAACCGCTGTTAATGCTAATGTTGGCTACATAGCAAAACCTACACATAGCACCTTTTAAGTTTTGTGTGAAATCAATCAATCAAAACCCTGCAGTCTGAACAGTTTGGACCAGGTGAAATGATGACACGTTGGCAGGAGTGGCATTCTTGTCCTGGGATGTAGAAAGATGAGCTAAGTTTATAGTGTATTTTCAGCATTTATCCACATTGTTTCAAATTGAACCAGTAGGAAATCTCTTGACTGGGATGAAGATTTCTCTGATGGACATCAGAAAAAATACTAGTTACAAAGTAGATTTTGAATGTATTACATGCTTGGGAAATTATTTCTTATAATACTGTCATTAAGAGAACTTAATTTAAAGATGATTGTAACTATATTGTCCTAACTTCTGTACATCCTATACTGTTTAAAATGATTATTAGCATGTGCATACTTAAAATCCAAAAAGTATATGTGCAGTCCTTGTCTCGGTATAATGATTCACACCTGGACTGCTCTCATCTAAGCTCACACTTCTCTTCACAGACTGACATAAATCCTAAAAGGAAAAGGAAGATGACGATGGTGATGATGATGGATGTCATCTGTCATACACAGTATTCCTGTGGCATCCGTCCATTTCCGCTCAGACATCTTTGGCCAAGGTTGGTGCTGTGTAAACTGATCCTGCCACTAATCCCTGTTAACTTACTGGTATTACATGAAAGGTTATGATGATGCTTTGCCACTGAAAGTTGAAACACTCATCTGACGCAATCCCAACAACCTGTCAGCTCTGACGGAATCAGAGAGGAAGCTGGTGGACTCTGCGCTGTCAGACGTTAAATTCTCTATTAACTGATTTATTTTACACTACTATGGTTGACTTTGTTGAATGTCAACGTCAGCTGTGGGTTTTATGTTAGCTCTGTCTCCAGAGGCCTGTTTCTCATGGCCCAGCACTGCTGTAGAGCAAGGTTTTGTGCTTATTAGCATTAAAACTGTACTTCTTGCATGGCCTGTAGTTTTTATGTGGACTCAGCATCTCTGTCTTTGGGGGTATTACTAGTTCATATGTTTGCTTTGATGCTTTATATCTTACCATCTCTCTGGGACCATAATTCAGTCCGGCTGTAACTGGACCCCCCCCCCCTCCCCTTCCTGACCCAGATCCAGAGATCCTCAGCCATTCTCGGCATTTGCTGTCGAGGAGAAGAGAGAACAGCTGGGGGAGCCCCCGCCTACCCACCAAAAAAAAAAAAAAAAAAAAAAAAAAAAATGCCCGCTCGCTCTTTGCTCCATGCCCCCTTATGCCCTGCTCTGTGGGCAGGCTGGGTTATTAATACCCCTGTGAGTAAGATAGACAGGAAGAGCCAGGTTAGCACACCCACCGGTCGATGCCTCTCAAACGGAGGGTGGCTGACCACTGGCACATACCAGCCCCTCTGCCCAGGACTTTCACAATTTCTACACACTGCATGTGTTCTTTAGTCTTTTGGGCCAGAGAAAGGAAAAAAAAAAAAACATTCAAACCTAAAAAGACATGGTTGGAATGAAGCAAAATCAGATTAAACTCTGTGATATCACCTGGCTGCTGGCTGGAGCAGAGGTGACAGGTTGTGTCAAACTGGGGCAAAGTTGACTTCTGCGGGTCCAGGATTTTCCTCTGAGGTGATATACTGCCACCCAGTGGACAGCAACCAGAAAGAACATGTTAAATGAAAGTCTGGCCTGAGTTCAGTGTCATTCATGTTTTATTGGTCCCAGCCTTGTACAGTACACTCACATTCCAGTACAGATAGAAATGACTAGAACTATATCTCTACCAGAACCTGGGGGAATAACTGTCAATAATTGTAGCATCTGTCTCATCCAGATGGCTGGGCTTCACCACTGAAGACAATGAGAATTAGTACAGAGTTAAATGTACTGATGTACTGTGATGAGCAGTTTAACTGAAACAAGCTGAATTATGTTGATGCATTTAACATTTCATCCTCCATCTGGCCTTTAGCAGATGGAGGATCTGGGATCAGTTATTTAAGTGTTTAGAGGATCTAAACAATTCAGATCTTCAAGTAAAATGAGAATCAGAAATGAATTGCCTAAACTACCATTTCTCATGTTGTCCTTTGTAGAAACCCTGACCCCACCTGACTGGCTCCAAAAAAATCCTGAAGAAACACTGAGATCAGTCAAAGTGCATTTCCTATGAGCTGAGCTGGATCCAGAGCTCTCCTTGTTTTTCAAGGACTGGTCACAGCTGCAAAAATAAACAGCTAGCTGAGTGACAGAGGGTGCAGTTAATGGTGATCCATACGTAGTCACCTGAGTTAAGCAGAGAGGGGAAGGAGGACTGACAGGGGGTGAGGGTGAGGAGAGAGTCCACAGCTAGGTTTTTAGGTGGTGGTGGTGGTGCTAGAGGAACTGTATTATTTTGCTGTACGGAGCCCTCACAGGAGGATCTCGCCTCTCCCCCTTTGTTCTATTGACTTCATCACATTTCATGTTTGTGTCTTCAACAGCTCAGTGCCCTTTCTCCTGTCCAGTCTTTTATGTTGTCCGGATCTGAGCGTAGCGTATCTTAGATCTGTAGAGCCAGAAGGAGAATATGGTCAATTATGAATTACACGATGAGTATATATAATAGTGTGTCTGTACGGCACTGTACACAGTACCTGGGTGTCTTCTCTGAACTCTGTCTGGCTTGAGAGGCAGTCTTAAATTGCGCTTCCAGTCTGGAGTAGATTCCCCCCGCAGGCTGCAATCACACACACACACACACACACACACACACACACACACACACAGAGTCCAGACCAAAAACAGTCCGACATCAGGCAGCTGCAAAAACTAGGACACCCAGGCTGACAGCTCAACACCAACCATGACAATATGATATGAATCCAGACCATACATCCTGGTCGAACTTTGTGATACTACACCTCATTTGACATGTGTATCTATAAACAGACACAAACCTCTTTAGTGTCCTTGGATTTGCTCTGTTCCTGATCTCCAAACCTCATCTTAGTCAGGTAGCCGACGATCTCCACCATGCGACGCTGGTCTGGTTCATAAAGACAAACATTTAGCAAAAAGAACAAGAACAAGACAACTTTAGTAAAAATTCAGTAATAAAAGGATAAAGTAAGAGCACTGGTTTGAATGGCTGGTTATATTATCAACATTCATTTCCTGTAGAGTCCTCCTTTACCTTCTTCTCTCTGAGCATCCTGGTTGTAGCGCATGGAGCGAGAGCTGTCCCACTTACTTTTCTGGACGCTCACTCTACAGAACACACACACACACACACACACACACACACACACACACACACACACACACACACCACACACACACACACCACAGACACCAGTTTAAACCAAAGTTCAGTCACACAGGACACAGGTACTGAGAAGTATTAGTTTTTTATCCTTACAGTGTCAGATGGATATGTAATCACTCCAGCAGATACAGAAACATGTAGCCATGTGTATGAGGATATTCTGAATGATGAATCATGTTTACACATGAACTCACGTGAAAGGTGTGTTGTCCCTGGTCTGTGACTGAGGGAGAGAAAATTACATTTAGAAGACAGAACAATGCAGGTTGTACTGGACGTACTGTCTTGTCTTATCTGAGTAGGACTGAGCAATACAGTTAAAACAATGTCATGTTAACAGAGCACCTACAAACAAACATACAGTGTTTGTGGTTGAATCTGCAGTAGCTAATGTAAGTTCAGGAACCATAAATAAACAGCTTACAAGATACGTTCAGGGACATGACGCTCAACTGTGTCTATTTTACGCAGATGTTTTGGAGTAGTCATGCATATGATAATTTAGAGTCAAGTCCAAGCACAAATTCTCTGAAGCTGAATTACTTTGCTTGGATAAACAAATTACACAACACATTTTTAATGTGTACACCCAATGTCATAAAAAATAAGTCATTATCTAGTGAAAACCAAGGTCTATGTCAGTATTTATGACACTGCCATAACTGACACACCCTGTAACAAAACAACAACATTTACTATGCTGCTACCTTACACTGTATTGTACCTGAAGACTAAAACAGGGAGCAAATCTTGTGGATATTTAGGTTGCATTCTGCAGAATTTCACTCCTCTGAGGAATTTGAATTGAATATTAATGAAACCACTGACTCACTTTCTCTGGTTTCTCTTTGCGTTGGAAGTTTGGAGAGGACATTTGTTTTTTCAGAGGTCTGTGGGCCTTCTTGGCCTTCTTGGCAGCTGGAAAGAGCAAAACAAAAAACATGATGAGCTTACCTTAGGCATCTGATGCCACCTGCTGGCCAAAGACAGCAACTGTTTTATTTTGCAGCCTTTAGAGAGTAAGGGGCTGGGACAACGAAATGATAAAAATAGACGTGATGAAAATGTAGAGTGAGGCTGGAACAGTGGTGATGTACTATAAATAGAGCAGCATTTCATCATGTGTCCTCACTTTACTTTTATCATTCAAACTATGAGAGTGCACTCAGTGTTGAGAGGAAGCTGCTACCAGCACGACAAGGGTCAAAGGAAGCAAAATTCACAGAAACATTAAATGCAAATAAACAGGACAGTTATTACAAGGTTAGAGGTGATTAGTCCCATGAAGTCATGGCATGTTGGATGATCGAAGGCAGTCTGACTGATGGCAATATGTTTATTTTGATCCTTTCATTTTTGGGATTTCTCAATCTTCATCTTCTTGATAGACACTGAAGAAATGTAAAGACAAAACTATAAGAAAAACAACAACATAAGGCTGGAAACTCTTTAAGTACTATATGTAAGTTTCGCTATAGCTACATAGCCAACATTAGCATTAACAGCTATTTACTTCCCAATCTAGACAAAACACTGCAAGTTCAAACTTAATTCCTTTACTTGCTGAGACCTGTCTCCAGTGGTGGAAAGCAGCACTAATGCTGACTCTTGTTTTGCCTCTATTTCTATCACTTCTTCTCTGCTACTGACATTAGCATGCTAACCAGCTACCCCCATCCTGTCCAGAGAGATTGAAGAGGCAGCACTGCTCAGAGTGTGTATTCTAACCTCCTGTCTGGCAAACAATAACCGAAGCTCTTGATAAGTAAATCGCTGTTAAAGCTAACACTAGCTTTGCAGTGATAGCATAAATGTACATATAGTGCCTTTAAGGTTGCAATCATTGTATGATTCTAAAAAAAAAGTGATACCACAATTGTGTGATTTGTGAAATGGAAATGTCTTTTAGAATTTTAGAATAAAGAAAGTGTTTGTGATCACAACCATATAAACTGCAATTAAACTGTCATTACAGTACAAAACTGTGATATACTAATAATGACAAGTGCAGTTATGAACCCATAATTAAACCTCCCAACAGCATTTTAATTATGAGAACATATCCATGATTGTTAATTAGTATCACAAACTATCTTCCTGTTTTCACCCTTGTGAGAAGAACTGAAGGTCAGAGATGTGATTTTGTTATTATGGAACAAATCTTGTGTCTTTCAGTCTGTCCACAACTGTACAAACTCTGTAGCAGCAAAATGATGAATGAATGTCTCAATTAGTTGAACAAAAAGTTAAATATATATAAATGTAGTTGTAATTGTTCCTAGTGACCTAAACTTTTTTCTCCTTTGGAAGTTTACCATTTACCTTTGTACCATTAAACTGATTCACTGATCTTGAGCTGCTTACATCTCCAATAAAAACTAGAAAAAACTGAGGAGTTTTATAGTTATGCTACTCATACTATTACACTATTGACAGATTCTATTAGTTAAGGGAATTAGTTATGAGAAGATTCATATCAATGCCATGTCTGTGTGTGAAAAACATTTAACTACAAAGTGAGCTGTTTACCATCACCAAGTGTGTCACAAATATGGCTTCAGCAGTGGCATCAAAATAAATATTTAACAAAACAATAAAGATGTGATCTGTGACAAAAAGCTACACTGTCACCTTGTTTCTTGGACAGCTCCTCTTCATCCCCCACTTCATCTTCAGTGACCTCTGACCCTGTGGTGTATTCCTCATCCTCTGACAGGAGAGACTGCTGCCTCTGAGAGGTCACAGGCATTATCATTCAGCTGCTCCATAACACCAACTTTAGCTGACAGCTGCATGTGTCTGCAACTCTGAAACCAGCTGGCTAACAAAATGATTCATACCAGAATAGAGGCAGATACTGTATAAGGAAGGAAATGAGGGAAAAGTCCTACCAGTTGCAGACTCCAGTTTTTCAAGAGGGAAAACTGGTCAAAAAGAGAAAGTAGCTGAGGTCAGAACCAGAAAAGGGGCAGAGGCAGAGAAACACACAGGTAAAAGAAAAGCACCTGAGAACGAGAGACGGAGAGAGAGAGGGAGACTTACAGTGCTGCCGTCTCCTCTCAGCGGTCCGAGGAGTGTTGGCTCCAAGAGGACGTCACAGTCCTGAACCTTTTCTGCATTGGATGGACTCTCCTCAGTACTGACACAAACACAAACATCAGAAAACTGAATTTCCTTGCTCTTTTCACAAGTGCTACAACACTAAAACACGTGTGCTGCTAGGAAAAGAATAATCACAGAGTTATGCTCACCCATCTGCAGGTGGTGTGTTTGACACACACACTGCGTCTCTGTGCAGCAGCAGGTCGTTGAGGACTCTGGTCTGGGCTGAGGTCACATCATCACAGTTCTCTTCATCAGGTATGTTCACTATGTGGTCTCTCATCTTACAGCCCTGAGCACACAAATGCACGCAATTAACTGTATCAAGCTTTCCTCTTCTTTCCTTATTCATTCTCTGTAGCCATGGAGGATAACAGGGGTCAGTGGCCATCCCAGCATGCAGTGGGTGAAGGGCATGGAAACTAAACATTCATTAGAAACCAAGTAGATGACTTTTTTTGTTTGAGAGCTGTTGGTTATAAAAGTTTGAATCAAACTCTAGAAATCTGGCATGTTCATTTGTGGTTTCCTTTTACACTGTTGTTGCACTATCACACAAATATTGTTGTAGCATTATCACACAACAGGGATCAAGTAAACGTGTGTGTGCAAGTGTGTGAGTCCATACCTTGGGCATACCAGTGGGGTCAAAGCGGAGAACCCTCTGGTTGCAGCAGGGGTAGATTCCTGCACCATGTAAGCCTTTCTCGGCACCCAGCCCGGGGTACAGCACACTGTCTGGGTGGTACTTGCAGTGGGTCAGCTCTGCACACACAAATACCTACACACACATGTGCACACACACAGATAGCTGATGAATATGTCAGGTTCATAGAATCAATTCTCAGTTTGTCCTCACACACATACCTGGGCAATGTGGTTTTTCTCTCCATAAGAGAATCACACTATCAGCTTTTTCACACACACACACACACACACACACACACACACACACACACACACACACACACACACACCTGTTGGCATCGGGAGCAGGTGAGGTAGTTGATGGTACCCCAGATTCTCCAATAGACCAGGACCCAGGACTTGAGCTCCTCATACAGACCAGTGAGATATTCATGCACATCCCAGCTCTTCTGTCTGCAAATGCACAAATACACAGACACAGACACACACACACACACACACACACCCGATCAGGAATTCAGGTACGCGGGAAATAAAGTTATTAACCTTTAAAAAGGCAAATGGAATCTACCTAGTGTGTGTATAGATGATCTCTCCTTGAGCATCAATGTTGATTTTCCCTGGAACACAAGAAATCTTCCTCTCTGTGTCTTTGGTCAGCAGCTTAAGGCACAGACCACACCTGGAATTGAATACAGGTATGATGACCAATAACAGTAAGATAAACTACAGTAACAGAAACAATGCAGTTTATGTTCATAAGCTCTCAAACACGCAAGAGCATGAGCATGAGCAAATAGACTAACTAATGCTGTCGCTAAGCAGACACTAAAATCTGTTTCAGGGAAACTCTGCTTGGAGAAACTAAGAAGCTAACTGCTCCTACTCACCTGTAGAGAGTTGAGGCATTCCCCGGTGAATCTCTGCTCTGATAGTTGGGATCGAAGAGACGCTCAATTTTCTTCTGGAACAATTTGCTTTAAAGGTGACAGGAAATAAAGGAATGAAAAAGCTTAAAATTTGTCTGCTATTGTACTGTTTTGCTGTCATGAATATAAACATATTTCATTATTATAATAATTCAATCACTGAATATGTGAGGATGACTCATCATCAGAGGCCTGACTCTTCCCACAGCACTGTTACATCAGCTACTTGCTGTCATGAAGATGCTTTGAGAAATAACTGGTAATTAACATTCAATCAAGTTCATTCTGCAACCTCAAACCAGGGCCGCACTGAAATAATAACCCATCCTGGTAATCTAACATCAGCCAGTCTCCACACATTCCCAACAGACCACACATACAGTACTTTGACCATTTTGCTGACAATGTTTTTTTTTACTGTTTTGCCAGTAACATATCTGACAGTTTTATTAGTACACACAAAACTGCTTTAAAACTGTTTGAAGAGTAAGTCAATTGTAATTGTACTTCCACAAATAAGGCAAAAGGAATAAATATTCATATATATAATTTGTCATTTGTAAAATATAACATTTTTGAAGTGAGTTCTGACTGTACATTTTCCTGATGACACTTTTGTACTTTTATTTAAAGATTCTGAATGCAGGACTTTAAATTTGTAATGGAGCATTTTTACATTTTTTTAATAAAGGCTCTGAATACTTCCTCCACAACTGGTAACTGAGTATTTTCTCCTGACAGAAGAGTGTATACATGTCATTATTTCCCTGCTTACGCATCTCCTGCTTTTCTGCATCACATGATTAAGTGTTACTACCTTAGAATAAAATCAAGTTGGATGGTTGTGATTATGACATGCTCACGGAAGCCCTGTTAGTATGTTAACACTACTAACACAGCATTAGTTAACACTAACCATGTTCTTTGCCAGTGAACATAATTTACACTGTAATTTAGCTGCTCTTTCTCTTCCCAGGCACTGTCCATTTTCTCCACACTGCTCAGCCTCTCACACTCTGCACACCGACCTTGTGTTGAGTGTTTACACTCGCATCTTACCTCTTGAACTTGTCTTTTTTGTCCCTGATGTCGTCAGCCTCGTTGTGGTTGAAGAGCTCAGCGATGCGTGTTGCCAGGTTGCTGTTGATGCAGTTCATGTTGCAGGGAGTAGCAACGATGGCACTCATGTGTTTGTGGCAGTAATGGATACATTCCTCCACCTGAGCATGGACAAGGATATACCACTTTTATAAGAGCCTTTCACAGGAACTGTAACTTTCATTTCTATGATCCTACCTTCAAAACCACTGATAAAACACTACTGCTAGAATGCTAGCTCCTCTTACAGAGCCTAAATAAATACAGCAGTGATGAAGATCGTTACAGAAAATGTTCTAAATAACAAAAGAACATTACACTACTGACATCCATGCAACATCAACTTAACAAAGCTCTCTCTATGGACCTCTTGTTTTCCCTGAATTAGAGTCAGTCGCAAAACATTGAATTGTTGGTAATATAAATTTCAACGTACACATCATAAAAGAAAATTCACAAGAGTATTTCCACTTTCTATTTCAACACTACATACATCTGAAAAACAAGGGGCCCAGAGCACATCACCACACCTCGCCTCACACATCACAACACTTACTAACGTATCCATCTTCAAGAACTCGGAGGAGATCAGGATTGAGATCACATTGCTGGGCTCTGTAACCGACAAACACCACATGACCAACCAAGCAAACCCCACAACCAACAAACAACACAGAACACACAGCCAATGACCCACCAAACACACACCACGTTAAGTGACCAATAAATCAAGCACCATCCACTGCTTTACACTAACAGGTGGTGTAAGTGACAGCTCAGGCATTCTCATGTGGAATAATGTTGTATCTATTGTTGTTTTACAGTTTTTCCGGGGATTTTACCGAGCCGGGGTTTGTCCTTGTTTCCCTCTCCCGCTGAGTTCCTCCTGACATAGTTCATGAGCCAGTCAAAGATCTGCACATCACAGTGAACAGAGATGTCCACCTCTTCCCATCTCTGGGGGTCCACAGACAAGTACTCAGCAAAGTAACGCATCTCTTTAACTAGAAGATCTCTGGGGCATGTGAAGTCCTGCTTCAGGTTCTTGGTCTCGTCACACACGTGGATTACCATGTTGGGACTGGAGGAAAAAGTTTATATCCATTGTTTGCAAAAATATACCAGTCAGTAAAAGTTCACACAGAAGAAAACTACATAAAAGTGCTTTTTTTTTTACAGCTGGTTTTCAAGTTTACAGGGGCAGATCTGGCAGGTGATAGGTGAGTAATGCACACTATTTATTTTAGCTGCTTCACTGCTATGAAAACAGCACTTTGTAAAGACTGAGGATAAGTTACTACAACTTACTCCCGTGGCTTCTGAGGTTTGTCATCCTCTTCTACTGAGACTCTTTTCTCTTTCTTCTCCACAGCACCAACCCTTCCTGAGAGCGTTGATTTGGAGCCTGGTGACACAAGTGGACAAAATGTATAATATCCATTTAATTAAACTTAATGATTCCAGGGAGGAAGCAGCTATCAACAATGACTTTGTCAAGAAAATGAACAAAGTTTTAATCTGTACTGCTCAGGGTGGCACTGCCTAACCTGTAACTTTGCTGGTGCAGTGGCTGCTGCCCGTCTCCACCATCTCCCCGCTCTCCAGCAGAGTGGACAGGCCGTCTGGAGGGGAGGTGCTTTCTTCTGTCAGGGCATTACATTGGTTGTCCACATGAGGAAAGCCCCCTGTGTTCTTCAGCTCTTCAAATCGACGGGCACACTGCAAGATCACATCAGTGCCATGATTATCTCTTATCAACAAGTCAGGCCTAATGTTACTAAATCGTGGAATGACCGGTGGATGTGACTGGATAGATGGAGGAGTGGATGGATGGAAGCATTCATAGTTACCCAGCCTTCCAGTTACCTCCTTGGGAGTGAATCCTGGAACTAGCTTGGCAACATTGTCCCAGTTTATGGGCTGGGGCACTCCCCACAGAGAGCCCAGCACCATGTCCAAAACTAGGACGTTGTTGTCATAGGGAAAGTTGTTGTTGTCCGAGCAGAAGCGGCTCATCTCTACAGAGACAGAGAGGTAACAAACAAGCAGTGCTAAGTCAACAATGCCTGTATCTGTTTGATCCTAATATCTAAATTATAAAATTGATTGGCAACTATCTTAACAATCATTTAAATTGTTTCTCAGGTAAGACTGCTGCACAGTCTCTGATTCCAGCCTCTCAGCTGGAAGAATTTGATGTTTGTCATATGTGAAACAAAGGGGTGAAGGAAAATTGGATGGACATTTTCCTTCATTTTCTGACTCTTTATCACCCAAATTAGAAATTATTATATTGACAAAATAATTACCATATAATCAATAATGAAAAAATATAGGTAAAATAAGTTAGTTCTTATCCAAATTATTCAGAATTTAATTTTTGTGGAGTATCTGTCCCTACCTCAAGAGAAATATGGTATGTCAGCAACAGCAGTCATACAAAATATTATCACAATATCAATCCGTCAATACTGATTCATGAGTAGCAACTCTTGTCACAACTACAAATGCAGTAAGTGGAGGGTGATTACTAGGTTCACTTCAACCATCTTATATAAAGTTTTCTCATATTTCTATACTAATTTAACCTTCGAAAGCTGAATTCACATAATTAACTTATACATAGCAATAAGGACTCTAAAACTACTCTGTGAATAATACTTGTGTAATGCGTCATTCACTACAAATCAAAGTAATTAGGATTTTCAATCACTAATTACATCCTAGGCCATAACATACTGAGGGCTCTGCGCAGCTTCACTCTCAGATAATGTTAGCAGTCAGAGATGTGGTACAGTGCATTTTTACATACATTTGCTGATACAGGTGTGCGATGTATATTCAACAGAGTAGTGATGCTAGCGCAGGCCGATCCCCCCCGTCCTCTTCCTGCTCCATCAACATCTGATGCTTTTAGGTCAAATTAAATCGGCTGTCTTTCTTCACCCTTTCCAAACAGTAACAAAGGTGAAAATATAAGTTGACGTACTTATCTGGTGTCACAGATATTCCTCCCCGTCGTCTCGAACAATGAACCGAGCTGGTGCCTGTTTTATGCCATTGTGTTTAGATGATGCTGATGCTGCGGTCCTCTCCTACCGGCTAACTGCTAGCTAAGTTTGCGGGACAGAAGCTGCTGCCTTCAGGTTGCCCTCGTAAACCAGAAATCACAAACCCAGAGGCGTCACGACCAGCTATGACGGCTTTGCGATGTCAAGATAAATTTTAAAAGTTCAAAGTGTACAGTGCCATAGAAAATGTGCTCACTTTTATCTAAGTGGACAAGTCTTGCGCAAGTATTGTTACCAACGTAGCTATCTTGACTACAATCTTCAGTTAAACTATTATTTATTAGGTCAAGAACAAACCTCCAAGCTCAATTCTATTCATAACTCCAGGAATTCCGATAGTCCTTCAAGGCAGCATTAGCTTCAATCAGCTAGCATACCAGCTAGCTAAGTAAGAACGTACTAGTACTTAGGTGTTTGTAAATTTTTGAACCCAGTAGCGCGAGAAACGCGTTAGCAACAGACTGTGCTGTTAAAATACAAACTCAGTGGTCACGTCCTGTAATAACTGAGACGAATAAAGTTTTTTTGGATGGTTCCGTAGGTATCTATAGCCCTGACTCGTCCCCGTTGTCGCACTGCAGCAGGTTAGGCGTTCTGTTGCCTAGAGACAGGTCGTAAATCCAGTTCATCTGCCATAAAACCTACTAGACTTAAAAGGAAATTTATAATAATAATCACCATCATCATCATACTAATAAATAGTATAGTATAGTAGTATAGTAGTATATAGTAGTATAAACCAAATAAGCTCTCTTAGCATTTAGGTTAGCTTTAAATTAACACTTGAGATGTGTCTTTTTTCATATTGCATCCGTTTGATTTGAATCTCCATTGATCTACAATCGATACCCTGTAATGACAAAGACAAGACAGAATTGTAGAAATGTTGGCAAATGCATTAAAAAGGAAAAACTGAAATGTCGCAAACACAAGTAGTCAGACCCTTTGCTGTGACACTTGTAAAACCAGGGCTCTGCCTAGAGCTGGCCACCAGGTTTACTGAGCAAATGGAAGTGTATCAAGTGTCACAGCAAAGAGTCTGGATACTTATGTCAATGTGATATTTCAGTTTATCCCTTGTTAATAAATTAGCAGAAATGTCTAAAATTCAGTTTTTGCTTTGTGATCATGTGGTATGAAGTATAGACTGATGAAGGAAAAAATGAAACATGAAAAAATTGAGGTCTGAATACTTTCTGAATGCTCTGTATACAACACAGAGATATCTATGTGGCAAAGTTATTACAAAATGGGCAAACTAATTTTGAAAAATATTTATTCTCAAAATAATTATATTAAATATTTACAAAATTATTTCCTGTGAACTGTTGAAAATGTGCAAAATCAGCCTCTTCTCATCCTGAATGGATCCAATCACATTTGCTTCATAAAGAAGACAAGGCCAAGATCAAACACAAGGTTACATCATTATAGTATCATATAAAACGCATTGGCTTTGCTCTTACACTGTCATACAGGTGACTCATCAGTGCATTTCCTTAACTTAAACATTGAAATTGTTTCTGTTACTGAATGATCTAAAGACATGACATCATGTATCAGACATGATCTTGAGAAGAGAAGTGTACCATATTTAGAGAATGCACAATCCTTTCTTTCCCATACAAGTTCTGACTAAAGATATGTAAAGATAACGTCCTAATTTGAAACATACTGGTTCAAACAGAACAGTACAAACAGCATTTTAACCAATAACCTCATCAGAAGGTCCAGGTGATGTTAGATGATTTGAATCATTATAGATGAGCCTAGGAACTACTTCAAGCAATTCTTGATAAGGTCCATTATGTTTTCCCAGATATGTATAGTTATTAGTCAAGCTTCAGAGTCTAACATTGCAAACAAGTACTGACTGAGCCAACCAGTATTATGAGCTCACACAGACACAGAAATATACCTGAACAAACATCACAGATCAGTCTTCTCAGGGATGTTTAGCACTGTGTTGGAGGGCACACTAGAGTTGGATGTTCCCAGACTGAAGGGGGCTGGTGTTTGTCTGTACACTGACTCTAACAGCTCCTCTGCAGAGGCTGAGGTGGAGGCTGAACCAAGGCTTGGGATAAAGCCTTGGGCAGGATTCGGTTGTGGGTGTGCAGCCAAGGCTGTCTGGGAGGCCTGTGTGTTCTCTTGCTGGATCTGAGAAAGCCTCTCCATCTCTGCGTGCTTACGGCCTCTCCTCTTACCAAGGACTTTGACATAGTTGGCTGGGACAAGCCCTGTGATCTGACCATCCACGCTGGCCAGCAGCCAGCCACGCACCCTGGGCTGTTGCTCTAAAAAAGAAGAGAATAAAAGTTCTGAGCTCATCAACATTAAAAAGTTAGCAATCAACTAATGTTTACAATTTAACTATATTCAGTATAATACTAAGATAATAATCTCATCCTGTGAACACAATATTACTTTCACAATTGCATATGCTCCTATAATTAAAATTTATCTCAAACCTGACTAACTTTACAAAACATGTCATTAAAACTGTTGTATTGTAAATCTGTGCCAAGAGCCAGGAGCTGTGCATGTAATTTTATCAACTCAGAAACTGTTGATGGATAAAATGACCAGATGACAGGTCAAATCCCGAAACTTCATCACTGATTTATGTCATGAACATGAAGGCCTAGTAAAGAGCTCTCACCTTTAGGAGCGAGGTTAAGCATGTCTCCTGCCCGCACAGAAATCTCCTCCTCAGAAGCAGCGGAGAAGTCATACTCTGCTCTAGCCACAACGTGGTCATCCTCTCCGCTGGCCCAGTTAGTGGCTACATAAAGAAACACAAACACATAAAACATCCACTAGTACTTGCTGTCTAGGGTATAAACTATTTTCCCAGTCATTAGTGGAGGTTAGGTTATCTAATTGATATTGTCTAGAGCAGTGGTTCTCAACTGTGTGCCACTGACATAAGACAGTGCAACTTTCATTCCAACTGAAGGGTAAAGCCAGCAGTTTTTGTGAGTGGCTGCAAAGTCTTGAGCTTTGATGGCACATGGTGAAGGCTGCTGACCTAAAGTACAAAGAAAAGGGTGCTACAGGTTTCACCCTAAGTTTAAGGAGATGGGACCACTCCTGATCACTCATGAATAGTATGTGTATGTAAAAATGTCACTATCTCATCTGCAAGAACTTAAAGTGTACAGTCAGTCTCACCATTTTCTTCAGAGCGGGGGCTGGAGCTTAGCAGTTTCCAGATGAGGTAGGGTCCACCCAAGACGACAGCAAAAAACAGGAAGATTGGCCAGGATTTGACAGTCTGGTCATCTATTCCTGCTCCATACCCTCTGGATGAACTAGTAGCTAGGGCATCAGTGGCACTGTCTGCCCATAAGTCCTCGACTTCAGCATCTGACCCCCGCCCCAGCAGCCTCTGTAACCGTCGGTAGAGGTAACGCAGGGTGCGTACCAGAGCAAAGGCTGACAAGACTCGGGTGAGGTGTGCACGCAGCCGTGTTAGGTGGTTGGCTACGTCTAGCACAGCACGAAAACTGTTATACACAGCAGAGAAAGTGGCATCCAGCATCATGCTAACTGAGGCAAAGGCCTGGACAATGCTCTCGATGGATTGAAAGGCGCCACGGCTGCCCTCCTCTGCCTGCTGCACAAACCTACTAGGGGCAATGTCATCCATGTGGGAGAAGCGACTGTACCCTCCCAGGCCATACCCACCACCATAGCTGTAGGGGCTGTAACCGCCATAGATGGAGCTCCCATAGGGGCTGTAAGAAGAGGCAAAAGAGTTGTAGGATGGACGGTAGGACTGCTGGACAGGACGAGGAGGCACTGGGGGTACTGGGGGCGCCATCCTGGTTAGGACAGGTGGGCCGGCAGAAGTGGAGGGGCCCGAAGCTGGTGCAAAATCTGTAGACCTATTGATGAACAGGTTAAGATCAGACAAAGGATTCATAAATGTTTGGTGACAACTTTAAAGATATGTGTTGAATACACTGCATAATACATTTCTGTATTTTTGTCATAGGAGTGCATGGATAAGATTTCAACCTCGATTGAATCTGGTGCCTCACAGTTAATACTTAACTGAAAGGACTGTGGGAATAACAAGACAATGTCGTATTATAATCATCATACGTAATATAAACCACCCAAAATTGCGTTTAAAACAATATGTAGTGTTCATAATAATTAACTGGCAAGGTAATAAAGAAGCTGAGGTGCAGTCTAGCGAGAAACACTACGCACCAGCACCAGCAAAAGGCGCATGACAGGGCCTTGCTGGGCCTAGCTCGCAAGCTAGCTAGCTAGCTTTTTGAGCAGCGGTTTCGTTGCTGGCTTACTTCCTTTAGGTAGCTGTTTGGCAAAAGGGAATATGAGCAGTAAATTGGCAATTTAGCCAACTGGTTAATTGCTCAACAATAACTAATAATTCCTACCATACTGTCGCTGTCTTTAGTTTTTGGTCTCTCATATTAGCTAGCTAGCAACAACAGCGAGTCAGCTGTAGCCAGTAAACACTAAACCGATCTTACTACAGCTAGCTATCGCGGCTAAAGCGCATTTACCTGTAATTTACAGGTGCGCTCATTGCCCCTGGGATCCGCCTTTCCCATGGCTTTGGTGGAGGTTGTGAATCCATCGCGAAATATATCCACAAATATTGCGAATTCTGTCCCCCTGACTGTTTCTCCTGCTGCCTTCCCGTGCTGCTCGTAATTTCCTACTTTTGTAGCCCTAGGGGGAATGTAAATAATTTTACACAATATTGCATTTATATACTACATATCATTTTGTCTGTTGGATGTGGTCACGGGTTCCACGATTTTTTTTAAATCTCCAACCAGACGTAATGGAATTTCCAGTGTTCCAAGGAATTTCCATAATTGAAATGTTCCCCGACAGCACCTGAAGGCACCAAGTAGTGTACTCTCCTGACGGGCATGTTGTTGTCAGACCAGAATAATTGGTAGAGGTTTGATTCAATACATGTAAGTCTGAAATCTATCTAAAGCAGCAATCGCTGAAATTTCTTCCCTTATTTTAATATTTTTTCACCATTTTAATTACCCCCCTAATCCATTTTAACAACCTTGCATATTTTCCACACTCGATTAGTATAGCCTGGGCCATAAAACAAAATGCATTTTTCATCTCTTTCCAGCAGAGGGCGATGTAAGTTATCAGAAAAAATCTACTCTTTTCCAGCCTACAGTAATAGAGATTAAAGGGAATTTCCCTCCCTTGTAACACACTTGCAATACATTAAACAAATGCTGATTTTCATTTGTATTTCTCCAACAATGTCCAGTCACAATAACAATAGTAATTTTAAATTCAAATAATGATTGGGTCATAGAAAAAACATTAATACTGTCCTGAGGGTTGGACTTTAAATACACCTGCTTAACCTGCACTAGGAAGTTCAGATATGAGATGTGAGCTGAATGAACAGAATACTGTCATCAAGTACACATGACAAAAGTCAGCTGTCCTCAGACTTCATGAGGCCTCTTTATGAGAAGCTAGTTGCACATGATTTACATGATTTCCTCTATTAACACTTGGCTGTAACAGCTGCTTCTTCTTCTCTGCAAATCCATTCTAAGAAATATATCACATTTAATTCAGGCGTGTCCAAAATAGTTCTGACATTTAACATAATCAAACCACTGACAAGACATGCAAATTTGCTTGCTAAACCAAATTCTTTTGGGTCTAAATCTCAAAGGTTATAGTAAAATTATCTTGTTACACTGAGCACTATTGTTTTCAACATCAATCTCCTTTTATTGCTGATGTAGCAGCTCCGAGATCTGACTTATAGTGACATGTGTGAATTTCGTTTGAGGATGGATTTCCCTTAGCTCTCAGAGTCAAGCCATGTATTGTTCAGTTAACCCTGTAGTAAGGTTTGTGAGGGGGCGGCTGGTGACTACGCTGTTGTGAGCGTGAGGGGAGCTGCTCTTGAGTGCAAGCATTGAGTGCAGAGGTGTATGTGTGGTTTTAGGAGGGAGTCCTGTGATGTCAAGTGTTGTGTGTGTGGGGGGGGGAGCGTGTACAGAGTTGTCACATTAGATTCTCAAGGGGTAAGACAACAGTAGATGCCTGTGTGATGCCACAGTGTAGGTGTATGAGTGTGAGGCTGCCGTTTGTGACATGATGGAGTCTGAATCCCTGGTGAAAGGTGGGAATCCAAAGTGTTGGGCTGTGATGCCGTTGTGCGTGGGAAGATGGTTAAGCTGATGATGGTCCTGGTATTTGGGGTTTGTGCTATGTACTTGTGACCTTTTGCACTGTGATGATATAGGGAGGTCAAAGACAATGATTGATCATTAGTTTTAAAGGCACTATATGTATGTTTTTGCTATGTCACCAACATTTAACTAAATCTGTTGTCTGTTGTGAGTTTAGAATCAAACTTTATCCCTTTACTCACCAAGAGCTGTGTCCAGTGGTAGATAGCTATGCTAATGTTAACTCTTGTTTTACTTCTATTTCTGTCACTTCTTTTCTTCTACTGAAGTTTGCATGCTAACCAGATAGCCCCGGCCTGGCGGGCCCATCTCATTACTTTCCGATAGTGAATCAATTTAGGAATCAAACTACCCTGAAGAAGCAGTGCTGCTCATGGGGTGTATTATAACCTGGTGACCATCACCACCACCTGCTTCAGGCAAGAAATCACATTTTGCTGCATAGAAAATAGTGGTTCCCAACATGGGGATCCAGTACGCTCAAGGGGTCACAAGGTCACAAGGTGACATAAATGCAGAGGAAACAATTTATTCTTACTGACTTTTCTCTCATCTCAGCTGTTCCTTGTAAATATTTTAGATATTTCTACATCTTTGTGACTGTAAAAACTATTAAAATATCATCTCCCATTGGTTGAACTGCTGACATTCAGCCAGGCATGAAGAGTGGGTATAAAGATTGGGAAAAGGGAGAAACAGCTTGCCTGGCTCTATTCAAAGGTAAAATATCTACCTACGTACCAACAGATTTTAAAGCTCACTAATTAGCTGATTATATTGTGTTTGTTTAATATACACAAAAACTGAATTGGGGTCAATCTTGTGTGTTTTTTCCCCAAAATGTAGAACTATTCCTTTGAAAATAAGGTACCTATGTCAAACAGTCCAAGACCAAATGTATATCAAGGTACATGGATAAACTTCTGGCCATGTTTGGCCCCCATATATGATCTCCTCCTGTTGTGTGGACAAGAAATCACCAAAATAAGGATGCAGCAAAAAATAAGAAATAAAATGAAATGAAATAAATAAAATAAAATAAATAAAAAGCACATCAGTCAATCTGCAGTGTAACATGGGACCTTTGCTTGATGCTCTCTAAGAGCTTGTTTATTATTACCAACACATTTCACAGAGATTGTTAAAAAATTGCTGGGGTAGCCACAAACTTACCCTGTCTGTCCCTGCATTTATACAGCCACAATAGGTGGCAATCATAAAAGATTGTTTGACACCATAAAATAGTTCAAAGAATCCCTAACCTTTCCCTGATACCATATATCTGTCAAATCTCTTTCTGTTCCTACGTACAGATTTCGCCTACTGGTCCAACCAGACCTATGACTTTCCTCTAACACAGAATTCCTTTATTCGCTCTGAAATTCCAGTGTTTGTAACCGGTGATATGGTGTATTTTTGCTGGGCAGCACGCTGGCTTGGCCTGAAAGCCTAAAAGTGATTTGGGTACTTTTTACAAGCACTGGTTCCCCCTTGCTGTGTGTGTGTGTGTGTGTGTGTGTGTATGCGTGTGTGTGAGTATTCTTTTTGTGCTGCGTACACGGGTATTGCACAAAATATAATGTTGGAGGGGAAGACAGAGGCTCATACAAAAGTGGAACTGTTGAGTGAGAAAATGTTGCTGGAACATACAGAACTCAGCTGAAGTTTATTTGTAATTAAAACCTATGTACACCACAGTATGTTGACATGGTTGCATAGCTGCTTGTTAAATATTTACTGTCTGCGGTGTCAAACCAGACAACATTGTTGTAATGGACTCATAGGCCATATTATTGAGTTCTGTTTTCTGAGATATAAGTGTAAAAAGGCAGGCTACAGTAACTACTGCAAACTGAAAAAAGTCTCTCTCTCTCTCTCTCTCTCTCTATATATATATATATATATATATATATAATATATATATATATATATATATACACACACACACACACACACACACACACACATATATGTAGTGTGTACGTATGTATGTATGTATGTATACTGATCTGGTCAAACATTCACAGTCAGGGGTTTGTGGGATTTTCCCTGCTCTAAAACATGAGTTAGGTCTTGCATGAGGAGCCTTTCTAGCTACACATAAGGTACAATACCTATAATTAAAATGTGCTGCAGGAAGTTTGCAAATTGTAGGATTAGGGAAATTGCACTCAGAGAATGGAAGTAATAACTGCTCTCCATATTTCATAGAGAGGTGTTGGCTTAGTGATCTTATAAGTGGTAGAGATGACTGTATGTGGTAGTTTGGGCATCATTCCATGAGTTGATTCATACACAGATAATTAAAAAAGTAATTTACAAGATGAATGGACCTTGAGGAGTTTTGTTCCTAAAAAGGTCAATTAGTGTACGCAGATTGATGTGTCGTAAACTTCAAACATTCTATTCCTTCACTGAATTAAAATGTAATAATTATAGATCTTAAAACAACAATAATAACAGTAACATCCATGGGAAGGAGTGGAAATTAAATGAACTAATTCTTTATTTGAATAAGAAGTTTTCATACAATAAGACAAAGAGCATGTTTATATCATGTGTATGGTGATATATGTTGATATATATAATATATGATACACACACACACACCACACACACACACACATATATATATATATATATATATATATATATATATTACTTGTTTCAATTTAATGTGTATATATGCACACAATGGATATAAAATTCACCATAATTTGTGTGTGACAACATCAGATGAATCACCTGCAATGTCACTTAAAACATGGAAATTAATACATACTGACCCTCTATCATCGGTATTGCATGCATACACCTCTGTGAGTGCACAGCAGCTTGAATACATCAGTCACGAGCCTGCCCCGTGGTAACCTCAGTGTAACTTAGCGAGATAATAGCACGTTCATTCAGGTGGAGTGTGACCGGATGCCGGTGTTGTCAGCAACCATTTGCAGTGAGAGAGGGTTTGCAAGCTTCAAAGGAAGGGGAAGGAGGAGGGGAGCGGAGAGAGGAGGGAGGAGACAGAGCAGCAGAGGAGGGGCATTACTGGAAATAGGTGGCTAAACAGGTCTAGCTAGCCTTTTCCAGGACATGGTTAGGTAATATTGAGAGACACATTGCAACAAGGACAAACTCTCATTATGTTTGCATAAAGAAGCAAACATGGCAACACACACACACACACACACACACACACACACACACACACACACACACACACACAGATACAACACATTGTACATGCATGTGCACCAACACACTCATGCTGTATTTGGAATGTGAGGACTTTCTGCAGGGCCCTAATACTAACATAGCTTCTTGCCCAAGTGAGATATCCTGACTGTCAAAGAATTACCTCATAGTTCTGTCTCTGTAAGAACATTTGGTCCTCTTATTTACCAATACACTGGATTTGATGCAAGTTGCAAAAGCTTGTTTCATTACACAGCCCAGTGCTAGCTTAACCTCTTTTACACATGTTTTTTACTAATTCTGGACCGGTAAGTGCTAGGCTAGCGTTACAGTCCATCTGTAGTTTTCCTCAACAATACATGAAGTTGAATCTCAGTTTAACTCTGCTCGACGTCAAGAGAGAAATTGCGCCAGCTCAAGTCAGATGACAAAATATCAATGTTCTGTCAAAAGGTTAATGGAGTAACTCTTGTTACAGGAACAAACATATTAGGTGGATCACCATCATTCTGAACATTTGAACAATTATGTCAGAAAGAAAGACTTGTGTAATGTGACAGGGGTCACTTGTAGTGACAAACCCACGTGAACTGTCATCTGACTCTGCAGTTCCCATCAGCTCTACCTGGTGTTTTCACATCTTTCAGCTCATTGTTTTGGTTTTCCAGCTCCAATTGTACAGTTTTGGTTCAGACTCACTTGTTGCTCTGATAAACCCGCTGTGTGGTATCTTCCCACTTTAAAACACCTGACAAACAAAATTAGCAATAAGCTGGTGAACATAGTGAGGCATTTGCAACTAGCATCCAGCAGATCAAAACAGAGCTAAAATGAAATGAGACTAAACAAGATTTACATTTGTAAGGTGGTTCAAAGACACGACTTTAAATGGATGCTAAGTTTGCTACCTGTCTCCAGGATGAAGTAATAGTTTGCCATATGAAGTTTGTAAGATTGATATGCCAATATGTGACTTTTAGCTTGTTGTGGACATAAACTAGTTAATGCAGCTGTATACTTCTTGAGTCTACTGTTTTAATATTATAAATGCTTATAACTAGGTCCACGTTTCAGTTCAGGAGCCTGACTGAATCAAAAGGACAAATACTGTAGATAAAATTGAAATAACAAATGCAGCCTGCAAATGAGCTGGGCCCAGTGAACCAAAACCAAAAATGTGTGAACGGTTTGTTGACAGTATCCTGTGCACTGAGGTTAAATCAGGGTTTACTGTGGCTCCTTGCATGAGACAGGAAGGAACCGACATACAGCATTTCACCTCAGTCTCCCAATACAAGAGAAAACCAACATCGCCATTGTAGCACATCCTGGGTTCCTTGGTAATGACGCCTCAGGACACACTGCTTGTAAAGTACCTTGGTGATAGCAAATGTAGAATTTTTCAAGAAACAAGATTAGCATCAAAATGTTGATATATCATAACATTCATCACTTTATTGTGATGACAATGTGAACAACACTGATGTAAATATGAAACTGCACAACAAACTCACAGTCATCATTACTGTCATTCCAGAAATATGTTTTGATGTTTCTGCTCCTCACATCTGTAGCATGCAGAGATAATTGGTTTTCTAATATTTTGGCATTAAGGGCCATGGGGTGAAAACAGAGGAGAAAAAGCTTAATTTGTTTCTCTTAGCAATAAAACTTATCGCAGATAAAATATGTGGGCAAGTGTAGAAAGTCTGTCTTTCAGTCTGTAGATGATAAACTGTGCTTTATTGTCAGAGAATAGAGATAAAAAGATTAGAGAAATTTGTCTTGGGCTCAGAGTGACTGCCACGCAGAACCTGAATTGCCAGACATACACAGCAGCATCTCCTGACAACTGATGCATAAAAGTGACAAAGTTCACAAAGCATGGAGGTTCTTACATTCAAAGATTCAATAAAAAATGTCAAATGAAATATATATATATATATATATAATACATAACATGACATATACATATATCATGTTGAGAAAACAGCTTAAATATAGAAGAATGACAGTTAATAAAAACCAGCATAAACAGAATAATGTGTATATTTTTTACATGAAGACAGTCAATATAAGCATTTAGTTGTTGCTTCAGATATGGGATTTCACCCATATCAGCGAGCATTTGACCTGTTAATGTGACACTGACCAAGACACCAATTATCTGTGAGCTCCTGTTGCTGGCACTGAAGATTTTAGATAGATATTCAGGATACATTTGCAACATTCTTACCACCAGATTACTGAAATCTGGTGGTAAGAAGTGATGTAATGATCAGTTTCACATGTGTCAGAATTGCACGTCATTGCATGCAAAGTTACCTACAAATAAAAAATTTAAAAAAATATGTTGATGACCAGTGCTGTACACAAGCAGGAGATGACATATGAGTTTGCCATCCTAGATTTCATCTGATACTCATTAAGTCATAAAAACACGCATTAGATAGATTTTGTCTGTTTTTGGCTGTAAACATGAGAAAATTTGATGCAAACAAGAAGGTGAGTCGATAAATTTCAAGTAAGTTGCGTCATATTGCTACATTTTATAAGAGGAACTAAAAGGGTCATCTCTAGAAAGCTGGTGGGTCAATATACGCAAGGGACCATATGGAGAAATACTCATCTTCAAAACAGTCTTAAGTGGTATAGAACTCCTACACTTAACTGTTTTTAAGCAAAAGCAGGTATTTGAATTTGCAAACTGATAGGCTTGTTAACAGCAACATAGATGTTTGTAAGTGTTGGTGCCAAACAGTGTATCCACTCACCCCCTCTGACATTGATACAGTCTTTATGCTAAGCTAGGCTAACTGACAGCTGGCTGTAGTTTTACAGTATATTTACCTTACAGATGTGAAAGTGGCATTAATCTTATCATCCCGCCCACAGGAAGTAAGAAAAAGACAATACTTCTGAAAATGTCAAATTATTGTTCTTTTTTAAAGCTTTCTTTGGAGTTTTAATAAATGGGCTGATGTTTAAACTGGTTGATCTGACCAAAAACAGTAAAAGACTCAAAATTGATTGAAAGGTAAGTAATTATTTAAATCGCTGGAAGCACCAAACACTTTAGATTTGTGTCTGAACACAGGTTTTGGTCAGGCCAGTGAAGCCAGGTTTCACTGCTCACAATGCTCAGACTCTCATTTCAAGTAAAGTCTGGGCTAGTTAGTTGCTGTTGTTTTGTGTGACTGGACCCAGGAGAGAGAAGAAAATAGGACAGGCTCAGTATGGGTCAAACTGAAAGTGCAAAGTCATGTGGCTCAGTCTACTCATCACATTGTTGTTGACACATGCCTCAGTCACTTTCAAGAAGACATGCTCAATTTCAGGCTATCAACACCTTATCAACTCTACCAGAGAAAATATATTATTACACCTGATGGCCAGAACCGTCATACCTCACTACACATTAGGTGACTGTTTTTTTTTTTTCCTTTCTCTGAATTCAGCTTCAGCTAGTTTATACATGGTGATCTCTCCATTTATCTGTCCATCAGCAAAAATTGACTTCCTATCATATAAAATACAACTTACGTTAGTCATGGCTTAACAGAAAGTACTTGTTTCCAGTTGGTTGGAAGGTGTTGCTTTAACCACCTCTACCAGGTTCTACTAAACAGCAGGTAATGGTGGAAACATCACTGATCTCTCACTCACACAACATCACTACATGCGAAAATAGATTGAGAGTTGTGATAAGGGAAAAAAAAAATAAAAATCTGCATCGCTGTAGAAGCCAGAGAATTATTTCAATATCAATGTATTACAGTCAGTTAAGAAATACTGCAGAGTCATTATTATATAGATTATAATTTATGATATGGATAAATTATAAGCAAATTCATTTTTTGTCATGTTGTCATGTTATATGTGGGATATATGTGAGTCAGAAAATACAGCACTCTGCTTGATTCTCAAATCTCAAATCTGGACCTTGTTGTTCATTATTTCTTACATAAATGTATTTTGCATGTGCTGGCCATTCATGGTGTTTGTAAAAACACATTGTAAACATGATAGTCAAAAGGTGTGGAAAATGACATTCTTTATTAAGAAATGATCCTGTACAAAAAAACGAAACACAAAATAGCAAAACTTAAAAAAAAAAACATAAAAATATTCACTTTTATTTAAGACCAAAAACAAGTAATAAAACATGTTAGGATGAATTAGGCTGGTGTTGACACAGTTACCAAGTATTCTCCATTATTAACCATGTGTCCCATCAAATTGGTCTTGACCAAGGCAATTTCCGCAAATGTCCCTAAAAGCATCTGTTCAATGATTAAAACAAGAACATAAAAAACTGACATCTGTATCTATAAAACATAGAAAATGCTCTGAGAACTCTGGGTAACACATGCGATCACTGGTATGACATAGTCATTACAGAGGAAAAACACCATTGTGCTTCCTCCCACTTCCTCAATGGAAATTTCAGTACCTTGCCAGTTCTGTTCAGAGTTTTTCAGCAGTTATTGCTTTCACTCTCAACTATGGCGAACATGTATATACAGAGTGCACTTAACAACAAATACTCTGTTAAAAATCAATCAAATTCAGTAAAACAGTGGCACACCTTAACTGACACGTATAATATGTATGAATTTTTTAAAAAGCAATAACTAGCAAACCTGTGATAAAAAAAGCAATTTTTATGTTGTCCATTTAAAATCCCTAATATCATTTACCCCTGTTTATTTTTAAACATCAAACACTCAACAAATCATTTTCTATACAGTATGTTGACAGTGAATCCAACGTCACCTGAGAAAAACAAAGAAAGAAAGTAGTACATTCACCTCTCCAGAAATCTAACTCTCGCTAGGAAACCATCAGTGTGTCATTTGATGAGAGTGTTATCATCATTACAGCCTGAGGCAGGGTTCGTCCACACACAGGTCTTTGCCTCACAGAAACCTGGTTTTATTGACTAGTTTGGAGAACACCAGCAGGTGGAGGCCAAATCAATCAGTGAATCTGGCAGAGTGATTAGAGCGATGATGCAGCTGGACACTTCTTAAACATTTTAGAGGTTAATGGTTGGGATGGAACTTGTACAGAATCAATCAACCAATCATGAAACAAAATCTCTTTGATATAAAATGAGGCAAGATTCTGCAACTGCATGACTTACATCTTGTCTTGAATTTACCAAGGCACCAAATTTGGTTGACAAATTTTGGAGGAAAGGTGTTTTTACAGATTAATAATTGGATGCACTTCCAAAGACAACCTACCAAGTGCCACATTTGTCCAATTAGATGTACCAAGCATTCTGATGATGATGATGGTGATTAACTGATATTGATCAGTTAGATCAACACCAACTAGAAACAATGCCATGGTCTTGTTATGGACCCACATGGCTGCCAGGAATTTGGTCTTATGCCCACAGATGTAACAACCCAAGCAAAAACCCACTGAGCCTTCCCAGGTCAGAATGGGAGAGACAACATTTTTGGCTTCGCAGGGCTAAATAAAACAGAAGTGGAGCTACTTCTTTTATTCTTTGATACCAAATATGTCGCTCCTTCAGTCGCTTTGCCGAGTTGCTCTGATCCAGTCAGCCAAAGTTGAAAAGTGACCCTCTGTGCCCATGCCGTTGTTTGAGTAAGGATTCTGCAGATTTTTGAGAGCCTGGGTGCTGCCACTACCATCTTGCCTCATTGGATCCATGTTTGTGCCATTGCTCATAGGACGAGGAAGCAAGTTGGTGTAAGTATTTCCTTGACTCTCCCTTGGTGACTGCATGTGAGGAGCATGGCTCTCTTGTCCCGCTGTGATGTGGGGCTCCTGCTTCAGCTGGAAGCCAGTCTGAGAGCCTCCTTCCACCAGGCCCTTCAGAAAATCATCCCCTTCCATTCCCTCTAAGAAGGGGAAAGTGCTCAGCCCCTGTGACCCCCCTCCACCGCCATGTGCTGACCCATTGAAGGTGTTCTGGACCGGATTTTGGACATTGTAACTGGGCCACACAGTCTGGAGACCTTGGTTCTGGTTGCCTAGATGGTTCTGGGCCCGGGTCTCAGAGGCTAGCTCCTCCCTTTGGTGCTGCAGGTGGAAGAGTGGCTGGGACTCTGACTGGTTCATTGTAGACACCTGAGAGACTGTATCCAAGCACTGCAAGTCCCTCATGGAGAGCTGGGGGAGAGTGTTATTCTCACAGCTGTTGTGCTCCACTCTATGGGGGTAACCAGATGTATGGTTTGGCTGCTGCTGTCTGCTGCTATTAGGACGTGGCAGATTGCTCATGACACCAGAAGGGTTTATGGTGACTGTATCCATTGAGAGTGCTGGGTTGGGATTTACCCATGGTTGGTTGATTTGTAAATTGGGAGCCTGTGATGTCATTAAGACATTCTGAGGCCCTGGTTGATAGGACTGGTTGAATATAGAAGGTTGCTGCTGCATTGTAGGTGTGGGCTGTCGTCTCAGGTACATGTTGCTGAGGTCTGGAAAACATACAGTGATTTTTAGTGTGGTAGCAGGGCAGAATTATACTAATCTTGATGGAAACATTATATTTGGTTCATAATTGCAATTTGAGGGAAATTACACCAATTACCTTTCCGCATATGACTCATGCTACTCTGTGCCACTGCCTTTGGCCTGTTCATAGCTAGACCAGCAAAAGGACCACCTAAAGGAAGGCAAAAACCTTTGTTACCTTTGTTTCTATATCAACACACAATGGACATGCTCATATATGTGGAATCATATCAGACAGGTTGTACTGTTCATGTTGTACCATATCTCTTACCTGACAATCCTGATATCTTCATCAAGTGCTCTCTTCTGCGCTTTTTCTCATTGTAGCCATAAGGATCTATAGCAAACACAAAATGCTCACATATATCATCTCATATCATCTGCACACTGCCATGGAACACAAAAGAATGGTGCGAGTTTGAATTTACCACCGAGGGAAGGTATTCACTGCTCACCTTTGTCATCGGGCAGATATCTGAAATCCATGGGCTCGCTGACTTCCTGATCGGAGGGTCGCCGCAACTGCATGTGCACGGTCACCGACTCTGTTATGGAGGTGTTGTAATAGGGTGGAGTCTTGAAGACAATGGCTACTTGGCGATGAACATCAGCCTGGGAGAAGGAGCCTTTGGCCTCCCAGCCATCAGAGGAGAAGAAACGCACCTCAATGTCATCTGGATGTGAGGAGGATTATGGGATGACAGGAATGGGAAAAATGAATGAACATACAAAAAGATGGGCACTATGGCTATGGAGAGCAAAGTGGATTAATGGATAAATTGATTGAATGGAAATGAATGAGGAGAAAATAATCGCATGTTATATAAAAGACATAGTATAATGTGTCTAATTCATTGCAAAGGTATACAGAACGCTGATAGTATGTACCTTTCTGTACTTTGTCACACAGTAAGAAGATCTCGTCTCCTCCTTTAACACTGCCACTGTTCCTGTTGACCCGACAGATCCTCAGCTCTGCTGTGTTTGGGGCCCCTGATGATGCAGAAACAAGATATGACCATGTAACCAAACAGATGCAACAAATCTAACAACTCCAGAGTGCATACCACACATAAGACAATATTTACTTTTCTCAATCTACTGATCCATTGTTGTGGATATGCACACAGACAGTTGCTGACACCATGGATGTATAGTTGTCTTTATTGTGCTAGTCTGCACTGACTGAATTGTTTTGTACGTGGATATCTGCACAGAACCTTGCATACACCCCTCAGTGACGAAATTACGTCACACAGACCCTCATGTACAATGCAGAAAGTATAAGACTGGCCTAGGTGGATCAGTGTGGCTGCTTCAGCTACACTTTAGACAAAAAAACACATTCAGTTTACAGTTGAAGCCTCACCAGGCTGAGTCACATGTCACATGCCTGGTGTCAGAAGAGGAAGTGCTCCATGGTAACAGTGTTGTTTGAGGGTTAGTGTGTTTAAAGAACTTCCCCTTTCTCGATGTGTGAGGAACACTGAACTGCTTCACCAAGTGCAACACTTGTTGAGAGACAGTGTTGAGAGAGTATCTACTGGACACACGTACACAGGTCTTGCAACAAACATGTGCATGCACGATATTATTGTATGTGCAAACAGAGCTACTTGTGTAACTCCTGAATTATTGCATTGTATTATAATCATTATTACTTTATTTCTATTTATAGGACACTGGACATCTAGGTAAATGTATGGAATGATATTAATATTAACAAACAACATTTGCATCTTTGCTTAATGTTCTAGCATTATCAGCTCTTGTAATGCTATCACCTGAACCCCAACATGGACTCACTTGACCTCAGTGTGCTCGTCGTGTGTGCAATTATAGGGCAATTTCATAATGTTCTCATCGCTTGTAATTGCCTAACTTGATGTCAGCATTAACACAATGGATGGAGACCGAGTTCAGCCACTCACTGTTGTCATAGATGGGGTTGGTGACAATGGGGTTGAGTGATCGGGTGTAGTGGCCGTTCTCATCCTGCAGGAAAACCTGGATGCACAGGCGAACCACGTTCAAGTCGTACTCCTCAGTCTGCAGCAGCTGTTCACGTGGCACTGTGGTCACACACATATACACAAATAAATATGAGTATCGATATCACAGTTACATGATGAAAAACACACTGTTGCTTAATAAAGGTGTTTTATTTGACACAAAACAAACTCGCAGCAAGGAAAGGGTCACTTATACCACAGAGTTCATACTTAGGTCCTATTTAAAGTTGATGCTTTGTCTTTAAAGCACCAGTTGACCCAGAGTTACAACCCTTTTCAGTCCTGCACTGAAAAAGTTACATAAGTATTATCAGCAAAATGTTCTTCATATATCAAAATTAAAAGTTCTTAAAATGCAAATACATGTCCCTTTTTATTTATGTGATTTGTTGGTTGAGGTGGAGCTAATTTGAACTATTTAATATACTATTCATACCTCATCATACGTTTTATAATTAAAATCTTAATTTGTAAAGTAATGAGTAACTATCTGATAAATGTGGTGGGATAAAATCTTTATGTTGTATGCACGCATTAAAGTGCATGTTAACTGTGTACTTAAGTACAGTCACTGGGTCACTGAACATTTCACCTTTATATCAGAGGGTTATGGGTAGATAGACAGGGTTAGAGATTTCTGCAGCCACACCACTTAGATAATGGTTAAGTTTATGGAATTTTGTATGTGACACTCAAAGCATTGGGAAATGACATTTGAAAAACTGAACAAGTTTAGGAACAGATGTATATAAAAGGAAGTGTCAGTGGAACTTATTTCCACTCTCTATGAAAACCATTAATTGCACTGTTGTCTGTTAATGATCTTCACTAACCAGGACATTGTTCATGAAAAGGCACCTTCCCGTTAATATTTTTCCAGTGTAGCTGTCATTGCTATGAAAACCGTTAACAAATGGCATTCTGACTGCAATTTCAAAAGTGGATCTTTCAAAATGTCAGTACAGCAAAATATTTGCATAGTCAGACAAGGACTAGACGTAAGTGGAAAAGAAGTCTATTTTTAATGTGGGTGAGCTGAACCTTTAGAAATCTGTTGCAAACTGGTGGTTAAAGCCTACTCTCCACTACATCCCTTATAACAGTAATATAAACATGATGAAACTGCATGAAAAATGATCAAATGTCAAAAATGTAGTTTGTTGAATGATGCATAATATACACAATGCATGTCAAAATATTGAAGCATAGATAGAAACTGTAGATAAATTCTCTATAATGTTCTCATGTTTCTGTCACATCTGTAGGCTGTCCCCAAAACCTCAACTTTGGATCAACATGAACACGTCACAGATAAGCTTTTTCGAGCGTCCCCAGCCTACATTCTCATCTGCACACATTTGTGCGTGGACTCACACACACACACACACACACACATGCGTATACATGCAAGCGTCACACATCCCGCCCCCAGAGGCAACACACAAACACACACCTTGCAGGGAGAGCTTTTACTGAGAGACACCCACACACACACACACACACACACACACACACACACACACACACTCACACACCAGGCTTTCACATCTGCCTACTTTCTCTTCCTCCATCTCTCAATTTCTATCTATTGTGCTCATGTTGAGGCCATACCCGCCCACAATTTGTCGCTACGGTGACGCTCAGCAACGTCACCTCAGGGTGGAAAGAAGTGTGAGTGTGTGCCTATGTGTGTGAGCGTCTGCACAACACGCAGGCAAGAGATGAGGCTCCCGCATGAGTGACCATGGTGGCTCCTGACGTGTGTGAAAGTGGTGGGACATGAGCGAGACTCTCAAGTCTCAAGACTGACACTTTTTTGAGTCCTTAATGTGTCACGTCATTTTCAAAATAATACCACACCAGAATTTGGTTGATAACACATGGATATTCCTGAGAGACACACCTCTATGTACAACAAAAAATGAAAAAGTGCAGTGTGGTTACACACGAGATGTAGGGAAACTCCTTGTCCTTGCTGAGTGTGTTGCTGGACATGTTCAGTGCAGACAGCTAGCTAGGTATTTTTCCTGCTCTGTCTCTGCATGCACTGCTGGCAGCAACCATTATTCCTCTCAAGGCCCAAGCCCAAGTGAAGGCACAGGTCATAAGTGCAGTTACAAGTCTGTTTGGATTTTGCTTAGTCAGAAGTAATCAAACTTATGACTTGAGTCTGACTGGAATCCACATTTTGTGACGTTAATATGAAAGGAAAAAGAGGAAAACATTGTATCAAACTCAGACAAAACACACGTCTCTCCAATCATTTTAGCCTCTGGCCAAATCTCTTTGAGCATTCTTAGTGAGAAATGATACAATACGCGAGACAGAAGTGGTCTGGTGTTGACATGAAGCTTTGTTCATAAGCTCTGATATTAAATATCAGATTCAGCCAAAACATGTCAGCCTGGCTTTAACTTTTATAACAATATCCTAGATGGCATTTATCAGCTGCAGTTTGGTTTGGATACAGCCTTAGAGAAATAGTTTGACATTTTGGGTTTTATTTCATTGCAATGAAATAATATAAGTAACAAATTTGGTCATTAGTATTGTAAGAGGACTTTCAAAGTGCCTAAGGGGTGTGTCCAATATTATCTATGAGTCCAATGTAGCTCTTTCTGACATTTGATATTTCTGTTTTTAATTTTTCTTACTATTTATTTTAACTTAGATATTGAAATAAAGCTCAATCAATCACCTAGCTATCATTTAGTTCTCATGAGTCACTGTCCCTAATTCAACATAAATGATATTGCACTTTTATCTGGAGTGCTGCAACACCTCCCTGGGACATCCCCATATACTGTATGGAACCTGCTAATGTAGTGAGTATATACATGCCCTCATTGGGCAGAGAAGTTGTGGTTTCTTGAACACTGACAAGAAAGACAACGACAACAATGACAACAACACCAACAACAACAACAACAACAACAACAATGACACTGTGAATATGAAATATCAACGTCTGGGGGTTGGATGGTCTCTGCACAAAGTCTTGCAACTGCATGCAGCTCTGCTCTATTTCAGATTTCTGTTTGGTCATCAGGTTTGTCTTCTGTAGGTGGCAGAGAAACACACACAGTGGAGAAACTGAAGGAGGGAGAAATGAAGACTTGCCTGTGTATGAAAGCGGAACTGTCAGAGCAAATACTGATGGAACATACTAAATTGGTCTTCATGCGTGGTGTGAGCGTGAGCGTTTGTGGAGTGTGCTACTGAACGAAGCGGACGCTGGACAGGTGCAGGAAAGTGGGTTGTAGGTAAAACAAGTGGCGAGTAAAAGTGTGCAGTGGAAAGAAACTGGGCCTGGAGTCACTAGGCATCCTGGCCTGTATGAAGCTACAGCTGCAGGGTGTGGGGGGGGGGGGGGGGGGCAAGGTCATTGGGTGTGGTGGTGACGGGGATGGGGACAGTGACAGCGACAGCAGGGTGAGGGGGTGGGGCAAAGGGAGCCGGGGGTGGGGAAGCGGGGTAAGTGGTTAGTATGACTGTGGGAGAACACTGTGAGAGTGAGAAAGAAGGGGAGGCAGGTACCAAGTCTCACCACAAACAGTGTCTCCACTGCATGACTCACAATTTCACCAGGTCTCATAACATGCAACGTTCACTTTGCGTCTTCTGAGGCTGAGGCAATGACTACACAGTCATATATTATAGTTACATCATATATACCTACAGAGGAGCCAGGTATATGAACTACTGTGGCACGTCAGTTTTCCTCTGTTGCTTTGCAGCTCATAGGGAAATTGCTACATGATACATGATTGCAACAATGATAAAGAATGGCTTGGATACAAACACAGTGTAAGTACTCTGGCAATGGCAAATAACAAAAGGAGTAAAAAGGCCACTGGAAAAACCACTTCCAGCATGGTAATCCTCCTCAGTGAACAGAGGAGGGATAAGTGGCAAAATATAATAGCGGTCCTCAACAGCACTGACCAACCAGCACCCAGCACTTACTTTACAGTGACCTACAACTTCTAAATAGAAATAATATGTTTGGTACGGGCTCAAATAAGGGTAAGAATATTCTGAAATAATTCCAAATCTTGTGCTTCTGTAAACCACTTAAACCCTTTTCACATTTCATAGTAAGCCTAAGGTGATAGGTGTGGCTGTTGGGGTTTAATCACTATTGTTTTTATATCACTGAATGGTAGAAAGAGGCAAAACTATGGGCTAAGGTTTTCACAGATTATATGAATGTTGAGGCCTCTTGTCCACATCTGAAGAATAGAAAGCTTAATTTTTTTTTTTTTTTACAAAACATGATATTAGGGCTGGGTGATGACAATTGCAGTGATATAAATGATCTAATTTTCTTTTTTAGAAATTTGATTGATAAATGTTTGATATAATTAATTTCCATGTTTAGATAGCAAGAACAGAAATGAATCATGAGCTGCCTATTACGTAGTAGGAACAGAGGTAATGCACACGTTAGGCCTTATATTAGTTAGGTTAGATTTTATCATTATAACTGTTTTTCTACCACATTTGTGAAACGTTCCACTGTTTGGCAAGTGTTTGTCATGTTCTGACCATAAGGAAAAGTTTAAAACCACAACTAACTGATTTCTTATTTTACACAACTTCAAGCCTGATTTTACCTTTATTTGAGCACTTAGTTTTGCCTGTCTGTCACTTAGTAATGTATAAAACTACAGCAGTTAAACCTAATGCACTGCATAGACACACCTATTACCTTAAATGTTTATGGACTGTGTCTTTGAGTAGATTTCCTGGAAAAGAAAACACTGCCCCCCATGTGAGCTACGCACACATCTACCAGGTGCATCACAACTACGCTGTGAAAAGTGGGGGAATAGTAATAAAGAAACCTATCACTACGTCACACACAGTATTCAGTTGTGTCATGACTGATACAGGTGATTTGAGCTTTCTGCTTATAGACAGTGACCTCATCATTAGATCTCTGATATTTTACAGACAAGTGCATCACACCTGGCAAACCCTTCTGAAATCACCTCATGATTTCAGAAAGGTTTGTATGTGTGTAAGTGCGTACATGTGGTTGGTGGAGGGTGGGTGGTGGGGTTAGAGTGTGGAGGTTGGGGTGGGGGGGGTGGGGGGTGTCTTATCTCTCCCCCCCGACACAGGAAGCAGCTGAGTTTCACAGCAGAAGTGAGCTGAAGAGAGGGGAAGGTTTGAGCCATGTGAAAAAGACATCTAGCTGCCCATTACACAGACTGCGGCCATAAATATATTTGATCTGTGTTTGCGGTGTTGTCATGTCTACCTGCCACCTGAGCAATAACACCACCTTACTAGATATGATCAAAGTTATGGCCGCATAACTGTTTTATATCAACCATCACAGGACCAGCACTCTGAATCTTGCACTCTGTACCACTGGTTATTTTTAATATCATGCTGCACTCGGTACTTGAAAATATAGCCCTCATATAAACCGTCATCTGGCACCCATCTTTACATCCACCCTCTCAACAATTATACGGTTGCTAGATGGAAGTAAACATCTGGATAATATTGATGCTTCATTATCAGAATGGCTCTTTATGGACAAAATACCGACAAGGTTTATAATATGATCTCATCCATGGTAGAAGTCAAAGCTCAGGTTAATCATCTTCAACCTCCTCATACTCCCTTTTAGATAAAGATGCAAAAAATCCCTTTTTTTTTAAAGGAAAACAACTTTCAATTCATCATCTACATCTAAATGAGGTCCTTAACTCTAATTCTACCAAGCAGGTAAGTGAATACAGATGTGGTTATATATGGTGAAGCTCAGTAGACAGAGCATAGACTAAAAATGTCATAGTAGGGTGGGGGGGTCATATCACACAGAAGCCATCTGTATCACAGTTTCATGTTTAGTTTTTTTTTAGGCCAGTAGCCTTATCATTCTTTGATACTCTGTACACTGTGCTTGGGCCTTATAGATTTAAAGTGGCAGTGAAGTATGAAAGCTTTTGCAAACACAGAGAGTAATGAATCACAGCATAAGAGCAAATTGCAAATATGTGAAATACAGTATATAAGTCCACTGAAGCCAGTTGTCTGAATAACTCATTGCCAACACACAAGCTTCCTTACTGCAAACTTAACATAGGATAACATATCTGTAATAACTAAGATCATCAACAAACACATGATTGTATGCTTGGGAGTCAGAAAGTGAACCTTATACATCTGCTCATAAACCTTCCATTCCCTCCTCGGTTTTACAGACCTGTAAAGCACCATACCCTACTTTTATCATCATCTCTGACTGCTGGGGAACCCCCTTGGTCCACCCTCCCCCTTTTAATGAATCCTGCATTCCCAGCTCTCACGTGGCATCCTGCACTGTGCTGAATTGAGCAACTGTGACCAAGAATGGGGAAGTAGCTCAACGCCTGTTTGTACACGAGAACTGCTGTCTGTCTGCACCGGAGGACCGCAGAATGAAAGCGCGCAGAGGAAATGGCATTACTGTAGATAGCGCGGTGGTAAGAAAGCGAATTTCTAACTCGTTGTTAGGAAAATCTTCTCGACTTGCCTGAGAACTGGGTCACCCAGCGTTTGAAAACAATTCTTTTGAACTGTTTTGAACGTGTCTAACAGTAACAACAGCAGGAAAAGTAACAGCAGCAGTAAGAGAGCAAGCTACACAACAGAAACAGTAACCAACAAGGACAACAGAAACTGCACCAAAAGCAGCAGAATTGTCTTGTCTGAGTCTGACTGATATATTAGTGAGATAATATTATCAGCTGATTTTGGCTTATCAGAGATATATTGGTATTAGCATTCACAGTGTTATGGCACATATACAAAAACACATTTTAGTTAAACATTTTCCTTGGTTCATGTTTAAACATTTTTGCTGTATTTGGACTTGTTTTATTTATAGTTACAGTTTAGTCATAAGTTAATTTAATAAGTGAAAGAAGAGTCATATGGAAAGTGCATTTAGTGGGGACTATTTTCAGATGTGACCTAATGCACATTTCATCTAATACACAGTGTTCAGGGTACCATATATCACCCAGTGAAATAGTGCAGCTCACTATTTTTAGTAGTTTTTGGACAACAATGGAGCTCTATGGCACAGAGTAATAAGATAAACCAGACTTTGGAAACACACACAATACTTGCTGCTGGGATCTTTTTAGTGGGTACTTTTTGAACATGACAGCTTTAAATATAAATTTATTAACTGTTATTGCCAACTTTAAAGGTGCTATACGTAGGTTTTTACTACCCCCCCCCCCCCCCCCCCCCCACACCACACACACACACACACATTGGCAATGTTAGCATTTAAACAGCTGTTTACTTACCAGTCTAGAGGAAACATTGACAGTTCAGCCGTAAACCCCAAGCAGGGGAAAGCAATATCAGTGTTAACTCTTGTTTTGCTCCTATTTCTATCACTTCTCTTCTTCTGAAGTTCACATGTTAATGTCATGCTAGACAGGTCTTTCACTTCTCATCATACCACTTTGCCATTGTAGTGTAGTGTCCAGTCTGCCCTCAGTACAAATAACTAACCTTTTGTCTTCTAAATGCAGTGATGGCTGAAGCTCTTGGTAAGTAAAAAGCTGTGAATGCTAACGTTGGCTATGTAGCGATAGCGAAAACTTACAGGTAGCACCTCTAAGAATAGACATTTTACAACTGCAACTGCAATGTTCTAACCTGCGTTAGATCAGAAACTTCAGAATTCTGCTTTTGTTAAAGTGTTTTGTAGCATTAAATATGAGCAATACATATTATCGATATGTCACGAGTCGTTGAAACGCTGCAGTGTTAAACTACAGTGAGTGTAAACTGTACTCCTATGAAAGAGGTGAAAACAGAAATAGAGAGAATATGGAAAGTTGGAGCTGGAATTTAAAGACTCACCATTGAAGGGGTTGATCCCTCTGGTGATCCTCTGTACGATTGCATCTTTCACTTCCCTCCTCCTCACACACTGGATACCCAGATTCTGGAAACTGTATCAATAATAATACAACAATAACATGAGAAACTGACACTACTGCAACAAGCTGATTGTAATAAGTAAAACACATGGTGCCACACCTGAATGTGTACAAAGGTCAAGGCAGTGACACAATTGATCTAACCCATCTGGTTTGGCAGGTGAGGAACATTTGCACAAATACATTTTTTTCTAATGGTTTTCTGATCACGCTCGATCCATTGGAATTCTACATTAACCTGAAATTACTGCAGTAATCCATGAGGGATTTGCAAATTATACACCCCTAAAGATACTGACTCATTCACACTCTCACACACATGCTCGAGTACACACACATACAAACTCTGTTTTCTCTCTCTAACACACAGCAGATATGGGTGATGTCACTTGGGGAATTCCCATATTGCCATCCTCATCACAGACATGGTTTAACAAATATGCTTTCTGTGTGTGTGTGTGTGTGTGTGTGTGTGTGTGTGATTTGCTGTATGAGTTTCCTCCTCTGTATCTGAGAGGTCACCTATTTACACTCGGTGTCTTCCGAAACAGTCAAGTGAAACACAAAATACTGTTAATAGAGAGCAAATTGATTATGTTGTGGTGTGTGTGCGAACAGAGAGTGTGTGCTCACAGTATGCTGATTAAGACAGAGACTGAGGAGATAATTACTCCAGTGACGACAGTGATAGTGAAGTCACAGTGAAGCTATGACAGAGTGCTGTCGGACAGAGGTGACTGTGGGAGGTGAACTCACGCGATCACTCTGCGGTCAGGACCAAACTCGGCCTCGTAGAATCCGTCTTTGCAGTCCTTCCCCACCAGATCGTGTGGATGCGGTCGGAACGGCTCGTTCTTCGTCACCAAGTAAACTCGCACCTTTCCCTTACCAGAGTAATTCAGGATCTGTGGATGAACAGGAGGGGGTTGCTTTAACGGTTATACAGCCAATATCCTCCATATGTACAAATAAAACATGTAAATCTTTGCAGCTGAGGAACAGTGGAGCTGACTGACCTGCAGACTGGGGTAAGTCCTGTTGTTATCAGAGCTCTTCTCTCCAGGGATGCTGCCAGCTGAGCGCCCTTCACACTTGTACCTGAAGCGCATTCCCCTCTGCTTTGGCTGCTCGAAGATCTGGACCGCCGGCTCAGCCACTGGAGAGCACACATGATGAAAACAGTCAGCGAGCAGATGTGGACAGGGAGGGAAGAATGGATCCAGAGCCAAGTACACAAACAAGACATAATTCTCTGCTTTTTGTTTTTCCTGTTCTGAGTGCCACATGTTGTGAAAGTAAGGTCCCTGAAAAACTTCAGATTCAAGGTGCTTTAACATTATTATATTCAGATTACCAATCCACAAAGTAAGTTTTAAACATGTCTGCTAAACAGACTGTCATCTTTTTGCCTCAGTAGAATTCAAAATGTTACAGGGTCAAGCTAAGGTGTGCTAGTCGTCAGTGGTCATGTTTCTGACATTTAATAACTCAGGAAGCACTGATCTGATCTGCAGGGTAAAAAACACCCTGATGTGCAGGTTGAAACTGGGCAAAGAAGACATTTGACTTTGGAAATCACAGGTGCAAAAAATGAAATGAATATGATGGCTGAATTCCATTTAGCTGTTTCCGTTTCTTGGTCCTGGTACTCTACATGCTGGCTCACTGTCATATTGTCATTAATATTACGAGTAAAGCTGTGTATTTCCTACTAACAAGTCTACATGTCTGATTTGAAAAAGGTGAATAAATCATTTTGTCTACAAGATGTTTTACGCCCTGTTTTACTGTTTGCACAATTTTTTTTTCAATTTCCTCTTTTTGTTTTCAGTACAAATGGGCAGTGGTGCCTAAATCCCCTTGTATTTAACGGTTTGTGTATAGTTGTGTATAAGTTTTTGTTCTGCCTCTCATTTTAACTGCTAAATTTAAAATGGACAGTCTGGTTCAATAATTCAATAAGCACTGATTCAGCTTATTTATACATATTGGTTAAAATTGTGCAAATTTGGGTCCACATTCAGAGTGCAGTTATCTCTCTAGGTGCTGACATGCTGTTAAAAGAACATCATTAGTAACCCAGATGTCTAAAAACGTGTCTTTTAAACTGCAAATCATCAAATCAGTTTTAACTTAGAAGGCAAGCCTCAGCCACTCTGTATCCGAATCAATCATCTTGAAACGAGTTTGTCAGGACTACTTGCAACCTTTTGCATGAAGTAAAACCTGCCCCGCATGATGCCTGTGCTAGAGAGGAACTAAAACTGATCCGGGAAGTATGTCTGTTTTTGGTATAGAGTGTTTCCAATGATTTAATACAAAAAACGCAGGTTTGTGGACACGGTAGCCAAACGACGAGCACTACGAACAAAGTGCAGAGCTCACACACAGATGCTATGCAGACCAGTACCAAACAAGTCAAGTTACATTTCTAACATAATTAAGAAATGTTCATTTGCCAAAAAAAAAAAAAAAAAAAAAAGTGGCTTGGCCATGTCCTGCCTTCCTCATTCTGCAGCTACATTAGCAAACACAGAAGTGAAAGATGACACAGTTCACACACAGAGACATTTATAACACAATATACAAACTCATACACCACAAACTATAAAGATAATGACTTCAAGAACCTCTGGTTCTCACACAAACTCACACCACAGGTCTGAAAAAAGCTAAACAAAATGAAAAAAAAAACAAAAAAAACAAATTGAGGAAGTGAAATGACACTGCAATACATTCAGTGAGTGATTCTTTTGTTTTTTTGTGGTACATCTAAGTTTTGACTTGTGGGGACAGACAGCTCATTTTGACACAAGAGGTATTAAAATGTCCTTACTTAGGTGTGGATCGTCCCCTAGTATGGAGGGCATAAGAACTGGAGGAAAATGTGAGAATGTAGGAACAAATTAGACAGATATATATGCAAATTACATACAAAACTATATTGAATGGTGCTGATAATGTGACAAATATTAATATTTCACACAAACAAGTTTGTAGTGACCCTTCAGATCTGCTAAAGCTATTCTACAATCACTGACACTGACTCCAATGAAGCTGTCAATCATTGCAAAAAGGAGGAAGTTTCACTGTGTTGTTAATCAGACTTATAAAAAAATAGTGCCAAATAATATCTAACTTAAGAACTGAGCACTGCTGCTGCTGGTCAACATAAAGGCTTCAGATATCCATATAGACAACAATAAACTGTTACTTTAGTCAGCGGGTTTTTGAAAATCAAAGGCAAACTCATTAGTATCTATTAAACTTTGTCTTCACACCTGAATCTACACAGCACCATTATTATTATACAATAAACAAAGGTGTTGCTACTCACCATTCATGATGCTCACACACTCACACACACTCACTCTCAGACGTATCACAGGTTATCGTGTCTTAGAGAACCCCGAGCTGAATGGGTGACAGTGGACAGAAAAAGTAATATTTGTTCGAACAGACTAGCGGGAATTCCCCTCCGTCACCGCCCCCCTTAATCTGAACTGGCCAATGAGAAGCCGGATGACTTCAGCGCTTTTTATGCAGAGAGGGTAGCGAGAGCCGAGAGGATTCACTCCCCGTGATACCGCCTCCACTGTTGTGCTGTCTGAGGACTTCAAGAGGAGAGACTGACAAAGGGGAATATATAGAGGCACTGCGCCGAAGAGATGCGCATAACATCAGGCTCAAGGGTGGAAAAGACAAAAAAAATAAAAGTAAATGAAAAAGTAGAAGAATTTATTGGACCTTTTTAGCTACTGTTAACCTGCTGCATGTCACCGCATGCATCACTGTGCAGAATGGAGGCAGCATCATGCATACCTGGATACCTCAAGTCAGCTGACTCTGATACAGTACTCTGTATAAAACAGATTAAAGTGAGTGTTTCACAGGGAAGAGAGAAAATAACTTGTAGAAGCTGGTTTTGAATCCAGACAGTGGAAAACCTCTTGCTATGACCTAGCTAGTTTGTGCCTCCTGTACATGAAAGTTATATTCAAGTCACGGAGCTAACCATCTATTTTTATTTATTTATTTATTTATTTTTTGAAAAAAATGTACACCTGGTGATTTGCTATACTGAGACATGTTAGCTACAATTTGTTAAATTTTCAAACCACTGTAATTTAATCCTAGTTCAATATGAGCGAAGTCATTTAGAGATAAATTAAGACCCACCATGGCTGGAGAGCAGCAGCGGCTAAAGATATTCATGATCACAGCTATTAACATGCAGCAAAACATGTCATGTTAGCTATAGCATATTCATATGTTTGAATGAATCTAATCCCCACATCACTAATGTAGTTTAGTTTAACAGAGACACAGGCTGTAAATGAATTATTTATCTATCTTGTACAGTCATCCAGATGGTTAGTGTGGCTCAGATATAATAATAGATGAAAGGCACAGAACAGGGCTAACTGTGGCCTTGTTTGTATAAAATCAGGTTAAATGAACAGCTAATTTGTGCTAAGAAACAAAGGCTATGTGGCTATGGCCCATGCTAAACATACGATAACTCCAGATATGTTCAGGTTCAGGTAGGTCTCTTGATATCCATTTGATGAAAACAGTCTCAATGAAATTGTGAGCTCAAGGATAAATCATAAACAATATTCATTCCTCATTTGAATATTAAAAGTTGATTTTTGGACCCTGATTTTGGAAACATGTGGAATATCCAGTTTCTAGTTGTTGTTCTTCATATGTCATGTCAAAAGATATTAAGACGAGGTATGCAGGTAGTAAAACCCCTCCCTAGCCTCAACTGTGATGCAACTGGTGACAACAAATGTAGCAATGTAAAAATAAATGTAACAAAAAACACAGACACCAGAGTAGTTTTAGGGGTTTAATGGGTGTACGGATTCATTTAAAGGAAGTGATAAACACATACAAAAATACCCTTTCAATACATTTTAGAAACAAACATCTAAATGACCTGTTTTGTTAAATGTTTCTGAACAGCAAAACATGAGTTGTCTGAAACAGAGTGGTGCAGTTTTCATTCAAAAAAGACCTACCTGCTATGAATGCTATTAAAAAAAAAAAAAAAAAATCACATGGTACAAATATGCAAATATAAATAAAGTGATAAGAAAACCCCCAATAATGAAGAATATGCCTTTTGAAAAAACTGTTCTCTGTACATTTAGTTGGGGAAACTGATGCTGGAAAAAGAGCCTGTGTCCCAACTCTCTACCTGCTCCGATGAAAAGGGCGCCTCTATAGCATCACTTTACACTCTGTTGTATACATATAACCTCTGTGCTGAAGTCCAACACAAAGAAACTCAGCTTCAGACCATAAAGATGGAGGGTTGGGGCCCAAGGCAGGAAAAAAAAAAGTTGTCTCCTGACCCCCCCACCTGTGGCCCCAGGAGATGCCTTTTAAGAACCTCCACAGGAGGTGCAGATGGTTAACACCCAAATCGAAGGGAATTCCGTCTCTCTCCAACACATAAACCATCTAATGCATGCACGCTCACACACAGTCAACCACGTACGCATGCATACACACACACACACGAACCAGCACAGCTCGTCAAAAAGCTTCGAACCATTTTACACAAAGCACCACAAACTCTTTCATGGACATGGAACACGAAAACAACCAAGACTTCGCTTCATCAGGATCAAGATTCACTAGCAAACAGACCACGGTGAAGTGGCGGGGGTGGTGGTGGTGGTGGTGGTGGGGGGTCAAGAAGTATCCTGAATAATTTGCTTTTTAACTTTCCTGATGGACCAGAGTAGACATAATTTCAGGTGTCAGACAATCTGTCAACCACAGGTACATACACAAAACTGAACTTTACACACTTTCTTATGACCTGTCCAGCTCTCACTTTTTTTAATGTCAACCACACTAACGCGACACTGGGCTTAAACACACCATGAAAAGTAAGCAGAAAACTCATCAACCTTTTCTTTTAATCCAAGACGAACAATAGGCGTGACATAGTGACACTGAAGCTACTGAACAGAAGGATTAGCGTAGCATTTTGATATGGTCTTTCCCAATGTTCTGTATTGATCACTGAAAAGCTTCAGACCCATTTAATCACTTCCAGAAAATGCATGACATTTCCTGTTGCTGTGAGGATGATTTTCTTGCTCTTACTGGCACCTGAGAAGCACTGATGTCACCGGGCATCTATGATCACCTACACACTGCAAGTCCAATACTAACCTGGAGTCCTCTTTGGGTAGTCGTGGTGGTCCAAAGAGTCGTGGCTGTGTTTTCCATCATGTCCAAGCAAACCCTCAATAAATCCTCCCTGCAACTGTATCCAAACCTGTACAATGTTTACAAAAAATATCCAAGGCTGGAGACACATTTTTTTGGACAAGCAGTAGAGAAAAACAAGAAATTACAATTTTTTAAACTTTTTTTTTTTTCCTTTTTAGATAAAACTACAATAGAATGGTCAAAAGACTTAACAGTGATCTTTTGCTTTTTTTAAGACAAAAAGTTATGTACATCAACATTTACTGTACAGGTTTCTGTTTCGGAGAGAAAAAAAGAAAAAAGAAAATCAGCATACACCAGAAGTGTGTGTAGCAAGCTTCGATAAATGTTTTGGGCTGTTTTAAAACATGTTAACCAGAAAAAAAAGGAAAGAACAGCTCATTTTCCGTCATTGCAGTGTACATCTTTAAACACTGAGGGAGAGGACGAGTAAAAAACTGTTGCTTTAGTTCTCATGTCAGATATCTCCATAAAGTTGTGTTGAATGCCCTCTGGTTGTGAGTGTGACAGAGGGCACAGACAACAGTGACCAAATCACCTAACCACTGGCAAATCTGTAAGCTCTGAAGATTTGAGGAGAGGTGTCCATCCTGCTGCTTCACACTGACCGACCTGACACTCCCTGTCCCTGTGTGAAGTCATCTTCTCGGTGTTTGACTTAACTGTGAAGCCCCACCTGTGTGTGTGTATGAATCCAGTCTGTTAGTTGTGTGTTCAGGCTATGTGGATTCTGGCCTTCTCTGTTTCTTTCAGCCTCTTGGCCTGCTCCTCCAGAGAGGGGGAGTGGGGTCTCTTGGAGGCTGCTCCATTCAGCGGGTCAGCTCCTCTGCTCACTAATGTGGGGATGGAGCTGCCAATGGGGGGCGCCACGTGTTTGGATGCCACATGTTCTACAGAGAGACATACAGAAGATACATTGTTCATTTTGGCCCCTGATTTTGATTCAGTTTTACTCCTTTACATCTCGTCTGTACACACAAAAACAAATACTTTTTGTCACCATTTTTGGCAAAATTAAGACTTGAAAAACAAACTTGATGACTTCAATTACAAGAGCTGATGATAAAAAAAAAGGAAACTTACTTGAGCCAATGACAGGAATGGACATGCCCTTCTCTTCGCTGGCAGGAGGAGCGTCAGTGGTGAGGGTGCCCTCAAACACTGGGGGCTTGGGAGGTGTGATGCTGCATGACAGTGGAACATACAAGTAAATTAAACAAAGTAAACACAATGACAATGACTATCAAATAACAACAAGAGTTTCAATTGACCTGATGCTACTGGAATAAAAGCTGAAACTCACTTGTGGCGGTTGAGGGCCAGTTTAATGGAATTTTTGACGACACGACAACTGTTGCTGGCTGGGAGAGGCGAGGAGGCGTCTGGCAGCTCCATGCTGGGAAGTCTCTGAGGTTAGAAAGAACAACATGAACTGTTGATCTAAAGCCATTTAGTAACCACTTCAACCAAAGTTCACCACATAGAGAAAGTACCAAACAATGATTAAAATCAAACCATTCAGGTATAAAATGGAGCCAAGGGTTTGCAAAGAAGGCCTTACCTGTGTTCTTGAGGTATCAATGGTTGGAATGGGTTTAGCCTTTGATCCAGAAAGAGGGGTCTAATGGTGAGGGGACAAAATGTGAAAATGTAAAGTAATATTTTTGACCAGTTGATAGAAACAAACAGAGTAAATAACACCTACAATATTGGGTCCTTCTCCGTGTGGATTGGAATCAGAGGATGGCGGATATGGCTCTTTAAATGTAGAGTCATCATTGGACACCACCTGCAGCAAAAACAGTGCTGTGTCACAACTTCTACTCTGCATGACAGTTGTGTTCAGAACATATCCATACTTTTAAACTCCTGCCCTGACTTGAGGATACCCTCCTTACCTCTGTGTCTTTGTGCCTCTTGGCAAGCTCTTCTTGTGTAGGTGAGTGTGGTCTCTTGGCAGGAGCTCCATTGACAGAGTCCTCTAGGCCGTTGGGTTCCTCTCTGGGGCTGCTGGTGGCATTGGGCTTCACACAGCCACTCAGTACTGTGGTGATGGAGCTGCTGGCTGGTGGGGAAGGAGGCTTGGCTTTAACCGGAGGCTCTTCACAATGAGCAAGAGACAGAATTAGATCAGGATGTATTATTTGAGGACAGACTTTCAAAATTTCCAATATCACCATGGCCTTCATTAATCAATATTGTTCTCTAGATTTGAAGATTTTGGTTGGTATTAATTATTATGTATGCATATGGTGGCAAAGTAACTGGACTGTCAATTATATAATACAACTATGCAATTACTAAATAATAAACAGCCTCCCCCATGAGGAAAATTACTTTACTTTTCCATGTTATCATGATATCTGTGTAGTGGACACTGGAAGACTCACTTGAGCCAATGACAGGAATAGACATGCCCTGGTCTTTAGCAGCTGGTGCCGCACAGGGTGCTGGGGAGCTCTCCACAAAAAGCTGCTTGGGAGGGCTGACACTGAAGAAAACAGAGAAGAAAGAACATTTACTCATCAAATGAAAAATATGAAAATACACCAGTTAAAACATAAATGCTGGATGTGCTGAAGTAGGGAAAACATGTAATATAAAACAAGTATATCGTACCTGTCATCTGTGTCGGATGCAGGCTTGGAGGGTTTGCTGGTTGGGGAGCTAAAAGGAGTCCCCGAGTCTGTGTCTCTGGAGCTGTCCAGATGACTGCTGTCCAGAGAGATCCGCTTAGAGCTCCCGCCATTAGAGCTGCGGTTCAGCTCTGCTATGCTCTGTGGAAAAGAAGAAAGGGGGAAAAATAAACAGACAATAAGGCAAAACTTTTGAGATAAGAACCATTAATGCATCTAAAAATGATAAAGGATTTGTCCCATCATGCACAGGAAGATATCTCACCCTCTTCTTCTTCTGCACTAGTTCAGGTGGAAGATACTGATGGAGCTGTTTTTTCTTTACATGTGTCGCTTCAATCTTCATCCCATCCTTCAGCATGTTGATGTTGTTTGCTTGTCTGTACACTGCAGAGAACAACAAGTCATATTATGATTCACTGACAACTGGCCTGAATGTCTGTTTATGTTAGACGATCTTTAGAGCATAGCCTTAGTGTGTGCTCATCACTTCTTCTACTTTGACTCTTTGGAACTTGAACGTGCCTTTTTTTCTTAATTAGTATTTTCAACTACTTCTCGCAGTAACAGAGGAACTATCAAATAGAACTGAGGGTAATAGTTTAGGGATAATAATTTGGCTATAAGGTAGACCTGTGCTTTCTGACACCTTTCTGGCACTGTCTTTTCTGTCGCCTTCAACAGAGTGAATTCTATGAATCCAGCAAACTACAGCTGAAGTGTTGAGGCTATTTCATGTGGCACACAGCTCACACTCCTGCAGGCTGCCAGGCTGTGTACCATTTTCCTAGACAAATTCTGTTAAAGATTATTATCAACCCCAACTAACATTACAACTTACAAGCTAGGAGTATGTTTCAATTTACTGATTAAAAATGTTGTTTGTTTAATAAAAGTTAAAAATGTCTTTGGAAAAGGTTTTGAAATGTTTATTTTGTTTACACTTCTTATTTCATTTTATACACTTACAGTGTTTGGTAAATGCTAGCAAATGTCCTGTGCTGTAGCCTATTGTACCTTATTATTATGTGTGACTAGGTTGTTCCACCACCACCCACAGAAAATTCTAAATGATATGATAAAACTTACCAGTGTCTGTGAAGGACTGGATGTCATATGTCAGGTCAATGTTCACACTCTCTGCATTCTCCACTTTCTTGAAGATGATACCAATGAACCACATGGACACAAAGTCGTTCCTGTAGCAGGAGGCAAGTCAACAGGAAGAAACATCCACAATTACAGTACATTAAAAAGCTGCAGTCAACCAATTTAATGTGCCTGCCTAATAATTAACAAGACCTTTGCAAACAATGGATTTCATGACTCACTGATTTGCACTAGCAGTACACACGTCAATGGTAACTTGCTCAAATGACAATGACAAAAAAAAATTAAAAAGTTCACTAAACAGGTTTGATTAATGACTCACTCGTTGCGGTTCTCTTTGGACCCGGGGAAGGACTGGGGGTTGACATGAGCCAGGGTGATGTACTCATTCCTCTCCAGGTTTCCCACCAAAACGCGGATCTTTGACTCCACCAGTCCGATCCTGAGGAACAACATCAGGGATGTACTCACAAGAGAATCATCATGGTATAGCTCAACAGTTTCCTGGCTGCAGCACTTATTCATTTAGCTGAGTTGTTTCTTAGTTATATTGCATGAAGATTCTGTTACACAGTAATGTAAATACAATAAAATAAATTCACTAAAATTCACTCAAAAAGTTCAAGAAGGGTGCACAGTTGTGCCAGCTGGCTCAGTAGAAATGTACCAATGCAAATTAAACACAATGAGGAATGAAGGTGGTCTCATCCTGTAGACCTAGTAGAAATCCAGTTCTTTGACACTCACCATTCTAGGTGGTTTTCTTCTGTGGACGCACTGGCAGTCAGAACTATGTAATGCCTGCAGCACAGAACAGAAAATCAGTTAAGATGTAAAGTCATTTAAGTAAACATACTAGCAGCATTATGGCAACATATGCTGTATCATACCAAGGTGTATTAATGATGATAAACAGCTCTAAGGCCACCCTCAATACAATCAATATTTGCTGTGCTGGTATAATGATCTTGTGACTGTCCCCTGTAGATCTTTACTGGGCTGTATGAGTCATCAATATTGATTCTACTATACATGCAATGGTAATCATTAAATGGGATGATTTTGCAGCATTTTTCACTCCTGGGTTTGTTGTGCTACACAGTGGAACATTTATCATAACCCTACGGTGGAGCACAAGCACCAACAGAACCTGAAAGAAAACTCAGTTGTGGCGCTTAAACTGTGTGGGAGGAACTTTCATAAACAAAATGAATAGACTTAACTCCTACCTCATCCTAACTGTGGTCAGCAGACCACAGTTAGGATGAGTCACACTTGCCCAGTCTTAAAAAAGTGAAAACAATAAGTTGGTCGGAAAAAAACAAACTGGCATAGTCCGGTTTTAGTATCAACTGCACAAATACAGTCCATGACCTGACAAAACTGTTATACAAACAGCTTGTTTCCACAAACCCTCACACAGCACTTAATGATTTTTAAAATAAGTAAAGACAAGAGAAACATGCAGCTCTACATGTTTTTATCTTGCCCTGGTCAATAAAATGTTGCACCCATCAATCCTTTATTTGACAAATTCGATACCTACTTGTACTTTTGGAAAAAGTTGGGTGGCTCAAAGAGTTTGGACCATTCTGCTTTTCCCTGAAGAATCTCATCTGTGACGCTGAGGCCTGTTCATGACACACAAAGACAAACATATGTAAGGTTTGACAATTCAAAAAAGTGACACTCATTTACTACTAAGAGGAACAAAACTGAAGCATTTACACCACCTTCAACAAAACCAGCCAATGTTTTGAAGAACTTTGGTTAACAAAAAGCAGAAATGTACTTGTTACACATTAATTTTCTTTGGTTTGTGGGCCTTTGTGTTGTTTCACTATGCAATCTGTATTACCATATTTGAACTCCTCGCTCATGATGGTGCGTGTTGACGTGGAGACATTGTACGTGGAGTTCTGCTGGGGATAGGCAGGTGTGATGATGGGCATCAAGTGGTATCTGTCAGATGGGTTCACCTAAAAACACGGCACAGGGGACCAAGATTGATTTCACAGCAGGAATGAACCTTCACTAACACATGTGAGTACACTCCACCCACAAAACTGAATGGGCAACTTCACTCCCATAGACTGAAAGGCATGTGGGTGCATGCACCTACACACACAGTACATCCCAATTCACTTTACTGACTTCAGGTTTCCCTCATTTGCATTTTTTTTTCACAAAATGCAAGGAAGGAGGAATCAAGGAAACATTTTTTTAAATGAGACATGCTTCCCTCTCAAAGCTCATCTGAAGTTTGTCAGTTATAGATGAAGACTGCATAGCTGGCTCATCTAGTACAGCTGTGTAAGCTGTAACTGATCTTGAGGATCATCCCTTACAGTTTGACTTATAATGTAACATACTACCCACCCATGTAACGCTACCGATTTTAGCTCATTCATATTTTAAATCTTACATACGCATATTAAGGCTCACCTGCTTGACAAGCAACGTATGCATAATAAACCTGTATAAAGCCACTCAATGAAACCACAATTAAATTTGCACTTCATTTGGCTTATATTTTTTCAGCAGTCTATCTTATGATTACAACTTTTAATCGTAAACAGAGAGAATTAAGTGGCCTGAACATTTGGGAAATTATAAAAATTACATCTTAAACTATACTTTCTGCCCAATGCACAGTGATAGTTGGCCCTACTGTGACTGAACGGAAGCGACAACAATAGAATTAAAATGTGTTTATTGCTGAAGGGACACAACAAACATGACACAGAAAATTCATTGGCTAGAATTAAAGATAAAGTTAATGTATATTATTATGAAAAACAGTAAAAACAAAGCTAATGTCAAAATAAATCTATCAAAAGCCTGGCCAGGGAAAATAAACATTCAAATGGATAGCCTCTCCTACTCTTTGACTATAAGCACATTACAAGGCAAGTAAGAGTTGATGACACAAGAGTGTGCCCTTGCACTGCACATAGTACTGTTATTTATCTGTCCACACAGGTTTCTGACTGCAGTTTTGCACCAACTTTGTACACAAATGTCAGAGCTGTTGGGTTTTTCAATTGCTTTTGTATTTTTACTGAAGGGATGTATCTGATAAAAGACGTCCACGTAGGAGGTCTTCCTTGCTCCAAGCTGCTCTGGGAGGCCTCCTCCGAGCAGAGTTAAGAGCATTGGAACTCATGATGGAGGACCCGATCAATGTCGTGGTCACATGAGGACAGAGGAGCGAGGAGACATGAATTAAGAGACAATAATGTACCTGTACGCCATCTGTTGAGCTAACTTTAAAATACCATACAAACGTTTCACAACTCGGCAGATTAACACTGCCCAGATGGTGTTTCCTGTGTTTATATAGCAATACACATGATAAATGGGGGCATAACAACATTTTGAGATGTGGAAATATAACACTGGTGTCATACTCACTCTAGGATCCCATACAGGTAAATTCAGGTTACTGTCTTCAGGCTGTTTCAGTAACACAGGATTTGGCCACTCCCTGCAGAATGGAAATGACAAATGTCATAAATAAATGTGTAAATACCTTAATGCAATAACTGGCATTGCACAAGACTGTGAAATACTGCCACCAGGTGGAAGAGGACAAAAATGAAATTAATAGTTGCCAAGAGCCAGATTCTCACCATTTAGAGAAAACCAAGAAGAACTTGTGGACAAGTGTGGCAGCTACAGCGTTTGGGTAGAGCTGGCAGGTCCTGGCCACCAGCATGGCCCACGACACTCCCCCCAGAAACCCCAACATGTTGGAGTAGATCCCACGACCTACAATCACAGGACACATTACAACACGTCAGTGGCATCTTAAAATACTGGTGTTCCCCAAGTTTGAGCACAGCGATGGTTCATCAAAATACACTGAACACAGAGGATACCTGTGGGAGGTAAACATATCTTTAACTGTACAGATAAATTCATTACTGTCACTTTTTTGAGCATTTACATGTTGTATTTAAATGTTCTGGAGGGAAATACTGATGATGGCACAAAGTGTTTACATGTCAATAATGCGCTGAATCCCTTGGGAAAAAAGCAATACACGCAGATGACATAGATGTAAAAGTATATCGGAAATTCCAAGAATGTTTTGAATCCACTTACGTTTCGCCCACAGTTTGATGGCTCTCAATGTCAGCCTGAAGTTTTCTTTGTTTGGCACCAGGTACAAAATTTCATCAGTCACTCGACAGCCTGTAATAAGAGCAAACACCATACATCTCAAACACTGTCAGGCAAGCATCACAGTTTGCGTGTAACTTCACAAGAGGAGAAGGTTTAACATTCCAATGAATACAAACTTTAGTATTTTAAACAGCTGTTTCGAGTCAAATAGTTGTAAGTCTTACAAGCCTACTATGTTCTTGTACTTAATGAATGTCACTCTGGAAAAGAGCACCAGCAACAGCTTCAGGCCAAAGATCAAGTCAAGTCAATTGAGCCAAGTCAATATCAACTTTGCTGCTGCATCTGTGCAATCAAATAGAAGCCATGAAGTGTACCGTTAAGGCTTCGGATGCATCGAATGTCCAAGTTTCTCAGGATGGAGTCTCCCCTCAGGTCCAGGTTGTCTGGAATGGACTGTAAGGCCAGTCTGGCAAAAAGCAGGTCAATCTGCACAGACACAGGCAGAAAAGCAGGAAAGAAAGATTAAAAACAGTACACAAAATCCATCTCTACCTGTTAATCATGTTAAGAGCTGTAGCGGTTCTCAGGATCAAATACAGAGGGGACTGAGGTTTAACTACTAAACCAAAAAAGGTGAAGTGCTAAAATACTACACACATCAAAATACTTTTTAAAGTTGTAAGTAGGCAGAAAAGGGCTGCTTGAAATCTATTTTCTTGTGGAAATGGCAAACAAGTCCAAAGCAATATGGCACATTTGGATGATGGGAGAGTGCACATCAAGTATAAAGTATCTCAGTGACATTAAAACCTCATGTCTTGCAATTATTGTTCAACAGCTACGAGACTTTTTTAGATAATTATGTTTAAATGCTTTTATTTACAGTTTTTATCAAGGCATGATGCAAGACTTTAAATTCTAACTACAACATGCAAACAGGTTTCAAAGTACTTCGTATCTGTGCTTCTGCTCTCCACAAGAGGTTTTCACAGACCTGAACTACAAGTAGGGGCCACCAACCTGTGTCATTAAGTTTGTACTGAGAAAACCTGATTATTTTTTGTTCAAGTCTGACCAAATCATCTAAACCATCATTCTTTGCAAAGCTACTGTATTAGACAGTAACAGGTGGGTCTTATCTGTGCCATGTAATACAAGCACAGTGCCTGTAAAATCCAAGTCAATAATGTGGTTAATGAGTAGACTGTGTTAAGTGGGTGATTCATTTGCCAACATTCAAGTCTGCACTAGGTCAGGCCCCTGTAACTAAGAACTTAAAATGTAGACAAGGTGGATCACTTGGATCTCAGAGTAACTTACCTCTATTCCGTCAAATTTGAATTTTATCACGGGTACGAAAGCATCCTCAACAGCCTTGAGAAAAAAGGAGAGACAGTATCAAAGACCAATCTGAGACAAGACAGAGTCACATGGTTGACTGACATTATCACAGAACAGGACTGGGCAATATACCAAATTATTCTGATTAATTTCAGTTTTTGTTTTTGAATGGTGCAAAAAAAAATTGCACAACTGAGATTAGTGACACACTAATCAATTTAATTTAGTGTGCAGAAATATTTGTCGACCCTTTCATAACAGCTAAAAACATTGCAGTGGAGCTTCATCAGATTTCCTCCTCTTACACCAAGAAACGGGCACTCTGTTTAATTTATACACCTGCTCCCTATGTAGATATAAATGGCTTATTAAGTGAATGAAAACACAATTATCATTTTAGTTGATAATGCACAAATACAAAATTATGTATATTATATTCCATTTCTGCCAACAGATCTCCCTAAATGTTACACACTAGTCCTTTAAGGGATGTACACACTTTTTGATCATATTAGATACATAAAGGTACCTTGCCAAATTAATCATTCTTTCCAGCTGACACCAAACACTACTCCAGTACTTCTGAGAATTGCTCATCCCCTGAGAGTTACTAAATTATTACTCTGGTGAAGTAGCTGGTGAAGAGCTTTCTTAAATCTCTACCTATCAGCAAAAGCCAAGTTAGACTCAACCATACAGAAGTAATCCAGCAATGAATACCAGTGCTACATAGAGTTCTACGCTCCCAGGACAGCAAATTCAGCGCTCCTAGAGAGTGGTGCTTTCCCCCAGGAGCAGTGATGTAAGCCATCTGCTGTTCTTGCATCTTCTAAACTGAAAAGACCTATGATTTGACAGGCTGTGAAGACTGAGCCTCCTTCATTGGGAAATGTCCAAACATGGTGGTCCCCCTCTAAATCACTGAAATGTATGTATACGTTTGTTTGTCGCCCTGTGCTTTAATGACAAATACAGTGAAATTCATTAGACTTACCCTCAAGTCTTTGATCTCTTCATGCTGTTTCAATTTCTCAAAGAAAGACTGGAAAAAGTCACTTCTCTCTACGTGGCGTGGAGCCACACATAAGGCATCAATATCAGCTCCTGTAATAAACCATTACTTTGATCAGTATAATCTGTGTTTCATTTCAGTTCAGAGCAAGAGTCTTGTTGTTGAGTTTTGTTCTGGTTACGGTCGTATTTCTCTCCTCTGTCTTCTGTTTCATGTGTGTGTGACTTAGCTGGCCCAGACACACACACAGAGCAGGGGAGACAGATTGACAACACGATTTGTTAAGTGAAAGAAAGGAAAAAAAGTCTCACTAAAATCAAAGATGGACAGACGTCGACCCCAAATGCGTTAACGTCAGACCTACAGCTCAATGTTTTTTAACATTATATTTCAAAATGAACGAAAGTCAAAAGGTCAAAGTCAAAGGCAACTTAAGTTTTTGGGGGCCTAAAAAATTTAGCCTGGACAGCGGGCTCAACTGGAGAGAAGATTCATTTACAAATTTTTATCAGCTCAATGCAGCTGTACCCTAATATTCACTGAGCTCCCATGCTAATGCATCTGTTACTGTTATCTTTCCTCTCTAACCTGCTAACAGTCCAAAAATAAACTTGTCTGATGTCCGGTTTGTGTGCCTGCTGACAGCCGGTGTTTGTACACAGCGAAAGATCATTTGGAACTCTCTAACACCATGACACAGTAAGAGAGGACCATGTGTTAAATTCTATGTTATATAATTTTCAGGTTGGAGCTTGAGTTTGGACTGGGTAGCTGTGTCAGATTAGATTTAGTATCATTAGGTACCAAGTATTAATGGACTCTTAAATGATGATCTGCTGTGACAGGAATGTTTGGACAAGACTAGGACGGCCTCTCTTTATTTGCAGCATGAACAAATTTCAAGTGTAGTTTTCAACCAATAGCAAACAGTTTAGAGGTGTGGTGCACTTCTGAAACATTACTGAAATTGGATCGGCCTACACTTGTAATGCAGCTTTCTATTATACATTAAGTTGTGTTTTCATTTCTTTATTTTTTTTATTTCTTTATCTCACTTGCTGTGTTTGTTGTTTAAAACAAGGAGGTATGCAGGACCACATTCACACCGATGCCTTCAGCCTATAGTAAGCCAGTATTTACCCAGCTTTCAAACCCCAAAACTGGCCTTTACAAAAATGCTCTGAATGGCAGATGAATATGACAATGCCCGCCTCGTGCTTTAGTGTGGTCAGGGTGAACTGAGCTTTTCAAAAACAACAACACATACCTGCTTAGACAGGGCCGAGTGCTCTGTAGCAGTAATGTTCTATTACCTCTGTCGCTTTTTACTCCTTCATAGTGTACATAGTATTGTCATCAAAGGTTAACCATGATAAAAAAAATTCCCTGAATAAAATAGTAATTTAACTAATGTCAATTCATTTGACAAGTGAGAAAAATATAAAGTAAAAACTACACATACCTTTTGTGTGCACTCCAAGACGGTACGAACCAAACGTAAATATCTTCCCCCCAACACAGCTAATAACTGATGGTGGAAGATTCTGTGGAGGATAGAGGCATACACAATGAAGTCAGTATGAATTTTACCTCTTTATGGCATACCAGCACAATATTTTCAAATACTTTAGAGTATCTGATTTGATGGTCCATCAATGACTTCCCTATGCATCATGCATCACTGCTAATCTAGAATGCATAATGCCACAACAGAACATACCTTTAATTCACTGATCTCTGCAATCCATTCTTTAACAAAGTTATTCAACTTCCCAAGAACTGCAAGTCTGAAAGGAGACACAACTTTTAGTGGGTGTTTCGTCAATTCAAGGCTTTACTTAATCACACAGTGAGACTGAAAATTATGTTAAATACACTGTACATAATTACAAATTCAACTGCCATAAGTGTGACTTAAAGCAACAAGGCTTATATATTTAGTTACCACAATGACATGAACACACATGAAATAAAATGTAAAGGTATTTTTGAGTGCACGCCCTGCAAGTGTGGTGCCTCCTTGTTGTGTTAAATATAGAATTATGCTAACTGTTCCTCACCTATGGTTCAGTTCCTCTTCATCTTCAAATACCCCAAAAGGTTTCATAGCATCGCAGAGTTTCTTTGTGTACTGGTGGTCTATTTCTCGTGGAGGTGCAAGGCTAATGGCAGAGGTGATGCCATAGTGTTTCTGAGGCTGCTGCCCACCAGGCATGGTGCTGCGAGGGAACACGACATGGAACACGATATAATTCATACAATGACAGCGTCTAGAGTGATTCCTAGCACTACTACGTTCATCGTTTCACATAATCCAGTCTAAAATGACGGTTCTTTACCATGTTAAGACTGAAACATTTATGGGCTCCATCCAAATGTGTAAGGTGTCACTGTCTGTGAGTGAAAGGTAGTTTCTATTCCTCTCCTTTACAATTACCGCGAACCCATGTGTAAACACTTGCATGCTACATGCTATGAGAACAATGTGCTTAATTTACATTACGTGAACAACAAACGCATTACTGACCCCATACGTGTGTTCATATCCAAATCTGAAAAGCGAATTTACCAAAAAGCAGAAACATATCTGAAATGTGTTGCTATCCAATCTCAGCTGGCGGCGAATGGACGTTAGCCGAAATGCTACAAACAGCTTGGAATCGCTAACGACTTAGCTAATTTAGCAAGTTAGCAAACGTTAGCTGGGTGCTACGGAAGAATTGATTTAACTAATGACCCATTTTCCAGTCCAACTTTTTTCCAAGCAAAAACAAAACGTGAAATCCCCTCATTTTGTTAGGTACATTTACGCTAGTTACTCAACAACAAACAAGCGAGCTAGCCAACAAACGGTGGCTGCAGGCCTTGTTTGCTTGTTGTGACAGTTGGCTAACGTTAGCTTTTAGCCTATTCTTTTAGACTCTCTTAAACGCGAACAAAAATGTTCACAAGTGGAAAATATGCCACATGCCAGACTTACCTTGACATTTCTTTCATGACACTCTAAAAAGCTTGTCCTGTTTTTCAACCGTAATCCCGTAAAAAACTAAGAGAGCCCGCTAGTGGAAATGATAAGAGCCTCGACCTGATTACAACAATGGTCACTTTCCAGAGAGCCGTTCAAACCTTCCCACTGAACCGGAATCACTTCTTATAAGATAACGTACAAGTTCGTAACCGTGAAAGAATATTCATATCTAATTCGTTTACAAAACGCGCAGGATATTTTGGGCGCTAGCAGCTAATACGCGTGTAATTGCTGTTAGGACTTTTTTATTATTCAAAACTACAAATGTAACGGCGTTTGTCGGGACAACGTCTGCGTGCAGCACGCTCAGCAACCATCGTCAAGAGGCACCTCCTCGCTGAGACCACAAATCACGTGACCACAGAGGAGGCCTAATGCTGCTGAGAAGGCAACATAGCACAGTTAGCTGTAAAATGTCATCCGCACCTGTCGCACAAGATGGGTTTAAAGAAGTAAAATACCCGATACACCAGCGCATTCTTAACTGAATAGTTTGAAAAGCATAAAAGCTAAGGTTAAATACTTGTAACAGAGGGAACGTCGTCCAAATCTATATCAATTTTTATTTTTGTTCGTCTAATGAAGACACAAATGTATACAGCATATTTAAAACTGCAGAACTGAAGTTTTTCTCCACAAACTTTAAAGAACCAACGTAGTTGCAAACCCATCATAACAGGTAACTATTTACGATTTTAACTTCATGTCTAATTTTGTTAATTTATAGTTACATTTGTTAATGTCTTGTCCAGGATGTATCCCCTCTCTCTCCCAGTGTCAGCTGGGATTGGCCTCCCACGACCCTCATAGGATAAGCGGCATAGGTAATGGATGGATGGATGGATGAATGGATGAATGGATGAATTTGTTAAATGTCCAATGAAATAATGAGATTCAGCCGTGAACAGAATTACAGGGCAGTAATTTATTTTGGGACTGTTTAGATAAACAAATAATCATTTCAGAATTGTGTAGTGGATTTCTATATACAAAATAAAAACCGTGATGTCTGTAAACTGCTGTGCTGTTGTGTTTATTGTTGCTGTGTACTGTTGTGTCCACCAGGGAGCACCTCATCACAGATTAACGACAGATGGAAGGAAACTGAAGATAAAGGTATAAAATGACTAAAATGTATCTAAACAACAAAGGCCTTTTCCACTTTCAGGAAATTTGCTAACAAATTGTACTTGTACTACACAAGATATGTCATCTTTACTGACGTTTGTTTTTAGTATCTCTTAACAAGGCAGCAAACATATATATAGAAAATATTTCTTGATATAAATACTTTTACATTAGTATGCAGCGTTCACTCAGTAAAAGAGGAAATGCAGCTATTTTAAGAAAAAGCTTCACATTCTGGGACATAATTGTCATCTAACAATTAATTATCAAAACAGTACCAATTAAATTTTGCCATTTAATGAAAGACAAGATCTCATTCACAGAATAAATTCAAATTACTGCATTTTTTTTTTTTTTAGAAACTGAAGAGAGCTACTATCAGTGGTGTCAGTTTCAGTTTGGTACAATGGTTAGAGGCTGGTATGGGTCTCTGGGGATTTGATGAGGTGGTCTACAGATGTCAGTTTCATGAAAATGAAAATGGAAGGGGCTGTCGTGATGGAGCCAATTTCTACCCTCTTGCCCCTCCAAACAAAACTTTCCTCACTGAGCACCTAGAAAAGTTTACCCTCTGAGACAAATAACGAGTCATTTGATTCATTCATGAATAAAATGCAGGTGTGTATGATCCCAAAGTCCTTGTCTCTTTTGAAAGCCCAGCTTGACTTTCTGCTTCCTTAAGGAGCCCACCAGATGTTTAGCTGCAGTCTTTGGGGGAATACAGGATTCTCAACTGTGGTAAACAGCTCTATCTAGTGGACAGTCCAAAACATTACATTTGGTGTAAAATCTATTGTTTTGATCATCAACAATGACAGTGGATCAGCCCAAATACTGACATTTAGTTTTAACTGGTCAGTGTATTCTTGTTTTATAACCAAACATCACATCAAAACTTGATTTGAACTTTGATGTGTCTGTGTTAAATAAAACATTTGTGATAGGCTAAAAATTAATTTGCAAATGTAACTTGTTCTTAACCTTCAGGACATACCTATTCTCATTTTAAGCCTTTCTCTGTGTATCTTAGTGGTCTGTGTTGAAGCTTTAATATTGGCATGTTCTTGTCTCACAGTTGTTGGTGTGTCAAATTATGCATTGACTTTCCAGCAGAGACTTCATGCATATGCACAGTGTCTGCATTTTGCCAGCGTGACTTGATGAGACTTGCAGTCAATTTCAGTAGATCTGCAGTGGTGCAGGAGGACAGCGCTATGTTGCTAGGCCATTGCAAGCAACCTTTAACCTGGCTAGGAAACAGAGCTCCTCCCCACTTGACCCACACCCACTTCTGCATTTTTGGACTTTCACATTGTTTTTAACCAGTCAGACTGACAGACTGATCAGAGACACTACAGCACCAAGCCTAATCATTTTCAAAATGGGTGATAGTCCTCTTCTTGTGAATGTGGAAAACTGGATTGCAGGGAATCAGAATGCTTTTCTGCCACCGGTGTGCAACAAGCTCATGTGAGTTGTATATATGTTTTATATTCTCATATCAGCCCAATTGTTATGTATGTTACACATGTAACACGCAAAACTAGGAGTTCCTCTTTGAAACAGCCTGATGGATCACATGATGTAATGAGCAATCTGTAATGTATTGGACAATTTTACAATAATTCAGGTTGAAAATACATGTACAGTTTTGGTGACACATTAACTATTTGAAGACATGTGGCAAGTGCATGATTGTCTTTTATTCCACAGGCACTTTCTCCAGTTGAATATCATGTTTGTTGGAGGTCCCAATACCAGGAAGGATTATCATATTGAGGAAGGAGAGGAGGTGAGAGAATAGTGATTTCTTCTGTATAAAGTCTTCATTCAGCCACAGACATGCACTTAATTAAACCATAAGAAACAACACCCTGATTATTTAATGCAAACTTGAAGTTTACCTTAAACCACAAATATACAAATCCCTTGATCCCAACCTTTTCCATTGATTACACATCATTAGGAATCTATAGGACACTAAACTCTTGCTGTTATCTTGCCTTCGTTGTTTGATTTAACTGTTTTACATTCACTGTTATCTCCCTACTGCCTCTTAAAACTACACTGTTCCCCCACTAACCAGGGCAAACTCCAGTACAATGTTGCAATGTTTGGTCAAATCATTTTGGCTGGCTTCCATTACTTGCTTTTTTGTGGTCCTGTTGTTGTTGGCACCCTTTGCTGTCTGGCTTTTTGAAGTGGACAGTGTCAAAGTGGTCAGGGAACAGCACATACATGTTACACAATATGTAACATGTAATAAGCTGTTACTCAACAGTAATACTTGAGTTACATTTTTAAAGTTGTAATTTTCTTCTAATCTTATATGTATCCTCAATCACCATGTTGAAACTCATTTACTTAAAAGAGTACTACTACCAATGTAGCATAGCACTCCTATAAGTCTGTTGGATTCATAAACAGTTTAAAAAAGTAGTAGACGCAGTTAAACGAGAGATGTTATTATTAACATTCTTATTCATTTTTATGGGTATTTCTATGTCAAATCAACAGATTTAAGATCATTTTCAGTTCATTTGCTTAATACATCATGTAAATAATGTCACTGCAACCTTTGGTTTCTATCCTCTTTAGTTTCTGAGATACAGAGGCCCAAAAAAGAGTGGTGCTAAAAAATGGCAAAGTTCCACAACTCATTACTTTTGAACTATTCATACTACATGGTTCGCCTGCAGAACAATCCCTTAAAAGTTCAAGCATGTAGTGTGAATAGTTCAAGAAAGATATATGCTGAAGATTTTGCACAGTCTTCAGTAGTCTTCCCCAACACCTATAAACACACGCTGATGTATAAAATCAGTGGAGGTCGCCTTTAATTCAGTGCTATTCTTCTTTTGACCTCCACTCTCTGTTTGAACAGTTGTTCTACCAGCTGAGGGGAGACATGTGTCTGAAGGTGATTGAAAATGGCAAACACAAGGATGTGCACATCAGAGAGGGAGAGGTGAGCTCTAATATGTGTTTGTATCCATTTCTCTTCTTTCCCTAAAATATTCAGCATAATAAGTCAATTATAACATGTTATCACTTTATATGGAGTCCAACTGTAAAGCAGTACAAATCTCTGCTGTCACTGCTCCTTTCAATGGTTAAGATTTTCTGTAAATCAAAAGAAACTGTTCACATGAACAGTGTTCCAGTGGAACTTGAGCTTTGCAACACTCACACTTTCACTGACATTCTGAATTGCATTCATTTCTTCATTTGCAGATGTTCCTGCTGCCAGCTCGGATCCCCCACTCCCCACAGAGACAGGCCAACACTGTGGGACTGGTGGTGGAGAGGAGACGGCTGCTGACTGAGACGGACTGTCTGAGGTTAACTGCTATCTCTTCTCTTCTCTTCTCTTCTCTTCTCTTCTCTTCTCTTCTTAAAGCAGCATTAAAATTAGTGTGTGTTGGTGTTTCCAGGTACTATGTGGACAACACCACTAATATCCTATTTGAGAAATGGTTTTACTGTGAGAATCTAGGAACCCAGCTGGTACCAATAATCAAAGAGTAAGACATCTTCCCTCCACCATTATTATCTGTACAGTCTTCATCACATCAGGTTATTTGTTTGACTGCAGCAGTTATTGATTGACTTTTTATTTGCAGGTTCATGGCATCAAAGCAGTGTAAAACAGGGAAACCAGATCCAAGTGAGTTGTTGAAATATCTCGGGATTCCTGTTAAAATGTTTCGTGAGATATCAAGACATCAGTCCCTGTAAATGTTTAACTAACGTCGTTGTCTTTTGATGAGCAGATGAAGTCTTGAGAGAGCCTCCGTTTCAGATGAACACCATGAACGTCATGTCACCTTTCTCCTTCAAAGACTGGCTGGACAAACAGAGGCCATCGTTGGCCAGTGGCAGGCCCATTGACATGTTTGGAGCTCAGTTTGAGACAGAGGTACCAGGAATAATGTATTCAGTTTCTTAAAGCCTCAGCCATCATCACGTTAAACAAAAGTTTAGAATATGCTGCTTCTTCGAAAAAAATGGTAAATGCGCATCCATGTACTATGTGTGCACATAGGCACTGCTGTAGTTGATTGTTTCATAACTATGAAATACATTATAATATAATTACTCTAGACCTTAGAGAATATCAGAACCCAGTCCTTTCTTCCACTGCACCTACATTTAAATACCAGTAAGAATTGGTAAATATGCCACTGCTACCACATTCATAATGCTGTGAATATGGAGTGTTATCTACTTATGTGTTCTCATGTTAAATTTCAACCATAGCATTAAGTTTACCTGGAAACACTGACATTTTTACAAAAGTGATAAGTGCTCTTAATGAGATGATAATATAAAGTCTATGTGGTGCTTGTTATTATTCACATAACATTTCTTTTATGTACACATACAGCAGGTTGCTATTGTCTTTTTTCTGCTGACAGAATGCACCATTTTAACACTCATTCAGCCCAAACATTTAGCAAATTGAAACAGAAACTAGAGGAATGTTGGCATGTTTCTACTTGTGGAAATTCCCCATGACTGTATTGCTTGATGGATAAAAATATGTGAGTATTTGATTACACTTTGTAAATGTAGAAAGACAAAGGCAGAATTGTCAGTGAGATGATGTGCTGTAGATGAAGAAAGTGATACAAAGGATGAAAAAAAATGCTTTGATATTCTTTCCTATGACCCCAACAGGCAATGGTGTTTGGACCTGGGCTGACAGAAATGACAGTGCGGCAGAGCGATGTGTGGATATGGCAGCTGGTATGTTCTCTAAAAGTGCTGTTCATACGTCCCAGCAATCTGTCAGTGCTGCTTAAATTCTGCTGTCCACAAGTGTGATGAATCTGTGTCTGACCCTCTGTGTAATACCCAAACTCTCTCTCCTTCCTCTATCTTTATCTAATCATTTTTCTTTCAGGAGGGATCCTCAAGAGTAACTATGAATGAGCAGGAGTACAGTCTTTCTGCAGGAGACAGCTTACTCATTCCTGAACAGAGCCAGTGAGTGAATATTAACAATTAATGACAAACTTATCCAGTCAGGGTACACATTACTAGATAAGATGTGTTGCAATTTCCACTTCTGAAAATTCAGGTGTAGTTTGAAAGGAGGTGAATGGCAGTAATGACTCAACATACTGTTTTCAAGATTTTAAGCGATTTTTGCCAATTAAAATTCTTAATTCTGCTTCTTCCTCTTCTCTAGATACCAGTGGCAGAGAGATGAAAGCACTGTTGCCTTGTTTGTGGTTCAGAACCCTGAGCGAAAGAGACCGTGACCATGTTTTTCACAAACACACATTAAATATACATTATACTGTATATCTGGGGAGGAGAACCCCTATTCAAGTGACATGGCACGTACTTCTATATCTGTCTACGTAAGTGCAGTAATGTAGTAGATTGTGAATCATCACATATAATAAGGTAAATCATGCACTCACATGTGTTATAAGCATCTGTTATGTGTTAATGAAAGTGCACGCACTTTCAGTATTAATTTTTCAGTATTCATTTTTCAGTATTAATGAACATATGAGGTTATTGAAGCTGTAGCTTGTGCTTTGCTGTGGTTACATACAGTAAATACATTTTATTATATCATGTAATTTTATGTCAACATCACTGTTGTTGAGAGAAAACAAAGGCATAAATGTCTGTAGAAATAAAACTGATGACAGTTAATGTAAATTAATACTTAGCTTCTTCTTTTTTCCCTCTACTGCAGTGGCTATGCATTCCATTAATTTACCCACAACTAGATCAAAGTATCCTCCACTCCAATTGCCTTGTGAACTGTGATACAGCTTCTATAGGGAGGGGGAGTAGGGACTTTTCCAGAGAAACCCAGAGCTGACTGGGCATGACTTTAATAGCAGCTGTGGCTATGACAGTTAAACTTCTTTTTTTACCAATAAAAATGTCTTCCAGTAATGGGTGTGATTATTGCTGAGTCATAGGTGTAGTATTGTTCTGAATCCCACTTTTCACATCACTGAAACTCTCTCTCTCACACTCTATACAGTGAAACATGCCATGTAAAACGTATAGCTGAACTTTCATCCTTTCTGGTAGCCTGTTTGAATAAATGATTACAGTATAGTAATGAATATAAAAAGCATACTGATAAACAGTACAGAAGTGGATTTTGATGTGGGAGAAATATCTGTGGCAATTTCAATTCTTAAAAGATTTCTAAAAGAAGAGAATGAGCAGAATGGGATCAGAAATTTGCATATGGATATTTTTCAAAAATGTTGCTAATGTGCAAATTATTGCTAATTCTCAGGTTTCATAATTTAATAATCTAAAACTTGACCACAGGACTAACTACATTGCATGCTAATTTGCATCTGTGATGAAGTTTTTCAGTGACTGAAAGTGTTGAATGGAAAGTTGAATCACAGACATGATTTGTGTGTGAGAGTTAAAGCTTTCTCCAACTCAGACATTAGCCTGTATTTGACTTCCTTTACACTTTCACTTCACACTTTAGCCCCATTTAACAATCCTTATAGTCTGAAAAATACTCATCTATGTCCTTGCTGAGATAAAGATAAGAAAGTCAACACCACTCTCATGTCTTTGCATTAAGTACAGAGTTGAATTAGCCTAGCTTAGCATAAAGACTAGAGGCTGGAAGCAGCAATTAACCCATAATATGCCATTTGTTTAATTCAACAGAAATTTAAAAATGACAATGTGTAGTTTTGCGGGAGAGCTGCGTGCTTTAAGTATTTCTTGGTGACTAGCAGATGGGCATGGCAACTTCCTCATGTCATCACTGTGCAACCAGCAGACACTCACTGGGTAAACATAGTCCAACACAAAATCTTACAATACTACAACTTGTTTTACACCTTGTTTTTTCCAAGCTACCTCTTTCCTAGCACGCTGGAACTTTTATCCCTTTTCTAGTCCTTATGATAACCCAAGCTAATCGTCTCTTGGCCATAGCTTCATATTTAACAGGCAGATATGAAAGTGGCGTAGATAGTAATACAACTCTACTTTTGGCAAGAAAACAAATGAGCTTATTTCAAACCATTCATTTGATACTGTTATACATCAGCCTGAAACCATGTTTACCACATTAGTTTTGTCTTACTTCACTTAAAGCTGTGAGAAAGAAAAATGCTCACAGATTGAACTGAAAAAATGAGAGAGATGCAGCAAATTAGCCAACTTTTTCATATCAAAATGTCAGAAACTCACAGTAGTGTGGTAACATGTCCAGATTTTTTTCGGAAGCACGCTATCCTAGGCTGCTATCAGTTCATTTGTGCAGTCTTATCCTCAGAGTGTTACTGATCACATGCTGCTCTGCTATAAATGCTGCCACAGACCAGGGTAGTGCATATTCCAGAGTCACCAGTCCTCCCAGGTTGTACCTATAACCTGAGTAGTCCCAGGGACAGGCCCTCAGGAGCCTCAGCCCTGCCCCCCAGGTGAACTCCCACGAGTAGATGAACAGGGTGTAGGCCGTCAGACGCACAAGCAATGGCTGATGCTGAGCCAGCAGCCATGTTCTCAGGTTCTCCATGAGGTAGATTGCGGTGGCGTACATGGGCAGCGCCCACAGGCTGCTGTGACCTGCCAGCCTCCTGTCTTGAGTGATGCACCAGTCCAACACAGCAGTGAAGGCCACCTCACATAGGCAGCCGTGCAGTGCATACACATAGAGACGAACTAGAGGAGAAAGAGGACGACTGGAACCACTGCTATCTGCCTCTGCTGGGGCTTCACTTTCAACACTGGTCCCTGTCACAAAGAAACTGATATTAATGTACATTTTGGGCCCTGTTTGGATTCAAGATACATTCTAGTGCAGGTGAAAAGTCAAACTTTTCTTATATCATTGTCTCCATCTCTCTCCATTGGTGTCAGTGATGTATAAAAACCTGCAGGTCTGTGTCTGTTTGACATCATTCGTTCAAAATCTGTCAGTGCAGCACCCTCCTGCATGATTGTGCAGAGGTGTGGGCTAGTCTATCAATACTTTAATTTAACTGCCCTGAAACAATCAGGAAATAATTACTTTCTTTTCCTGGTTCACTGCTTTGTTCTTGCCGCTCCCTCTCTTCATTCACTCTTTCTCACGATGGTACTGTTTGTTTTGTTCATATAAATTAGCGATAAATTTACACACATATAATTGACACATTATACATGAAAAATAGAAAGGGCGTGTTTCTCTGACCATTATTCATACAACAGGCCTGTCTTGCTGCTTTGTTTACATGGCTGATGTATATGTTTTTACAGCTTCAGAAAACAGCAGACTTAGATTTACATTAGTTTGGTGGTGGGACTGTGTTTACACTAGGACTACGGTTTGTTCTGTTTCTTCCACAACACATAGAGACCAAAACTAGCTCTTAAGAATAGCAGGAATTAAATCAATAATTCTTGCCAAAGTGATTTTTGTACAGAAAAGTTAAGGCATCTATTGGATAAAGACCTTTATCTTTATCCTTCTCTTCAGTTATTATTATCTGGATTTATCATTTCACATTGTCAGTCAGAAAATTTCTTTTAGTTGCTTTTACAGGGAAAGAACCATATTTTTCTTGAAATAATCTTTTTTCCTGTGTTCCCTGTGAATCTAATGTATGTTTTTAAATATTTGTTTTTAACATGATCTTCAGTTGACAGTTAGCATTTTTTTCTTTTTGAAGGAGCCCATCTGTTTTATAGATGGAGTTCTTTTATATAAAGTTTTTCCCTGCATTGTCAGTCCAGTGTGTATAGAACCCTGTTTCACCCGTCCTCCACAGGGTACGCAGGATAGTGTACATGCTCTAATGTGGATTAACAGGCTAATAGCCCAGCTTAGCAAGTTGAAGGCTCTGAATATCCTCAACAGGTTCCCACTCTGTACACAGAAATAGTGCATTTTTTCAAAGTCTATAAACTTAGGTGACTGTTATTGTTAATTATTTCTCCTTAAAGAACAATACAATAAACAGAAGTTTCACACTAGCTTTGAATCCAATCCATCATTTCACTCACTACAACTGAGAAAAGATGCAGTGACAATAGATGCCACATTAAGCCTCAAACTGTGTCCTTCTGCAGTCATTATACATAATGTTAAGATGCAAAAATTCAGTTAAAAATTCTCACCTTGGTCACAGCTACAATGTGTTTGCATTGCCTTTAGTTTTCTCGTCCCCATCCCTGGGCAGCCTATAGGTCTCTGTGCCTTTGTAATCCCTCTGCTTCTCTGTGTGTTTCTGTGTGTGTGTGTGTGTGTGTGTGTGTGTGTGTGTGTGTGTGTGGAGGTGTGTGCGTGAGTGTGTAGATCTTGGGCTAAACATTAAGCTGCTCCATGTTATCAGAGTGAGACAGTGATGTCTCTGTCACAGGCTAAGGTTGTGAACTCAGAGAGAGACCCAGGAAGCAAACTTGTTTGTTGTTGGTATCTTTTGAGCATTACTCTTCACAATCAGGGATGTAATTTAATTCAACGATTTAAATGAGAGTTAAGGTATTTAATGCTGACACATGAATGGATGTTGCAGTGAAGGGTGAAGGTGGGAGAAGGATGTCATTGGTTAGGCTGGTCTGGGAGGATGTATTGACATACTGTTATCGTTTAAACATACAGTAAAAGGGCAAATAAGTGTATTGATGTGTGCAGACTTGGCAGTTTCTGTATCACACAGGAGCTACACATAATGCTGTATTTCATATTGTTGGCTAGCTTGGCGGGTTATCAGTAAACCACAGTAGCTGGGTGTGTCATTTTGACACGCTGCTCAACATACAGAGACTGAAGAATGGACATTCCAACAGGACCTGTTTTTTTTTTTTATTATTATTATTATTTTTTTTACATTAGATCCAGGTCATTTTTTAGCCATGTTAGCAGTATGGCTCTAAGGATAGCAGTGTCGGCCTGTCGGTCCATCCCTCTGTTACAGACCAAACTACTTGATGGATTGGAAAATTCTGAGCAAAAAATTATGGAAATTAGATTTGGCACAGACATCGGTCCCCACAGAGTGAATACTACCAACTTAGGTGAGCCCCTGACTTTTCCTCTAGTGTCACAATGAGGTTGACATTTGTGGGTTTGAATGTCTTTGGCAACTGCTGGAAGGAATGCAATGAAATTTGGTGCACACATTTATCTCTCACTCAGGATAAACTTTGCAAATCCTCATGCTTTTCCTCAAAACCTCAGTTTGTCCAATAGTGTGATCTAGTGTGATCCCACAAAACTTCATCTTCATTGTGGTGAGGATTTAGCTCAAACCTCTTCTGTGCCTGTGCTGTGCCTCTGCTACTCAGATATATTAACAAGTCATATTCAGGATTTTCTTTGAATTATCTCACTCTGTGTGTGAGCTCTGTGTGTTTGCCACTGAATAAGACAATTCCCAGCTAAACTGATTGTAGGAAACAACTTATTCTAATCATATCATTGTTTTATGTTTTCAAGTAGCAAAATCAATCATTAAGTCTTCCTCATACAATATGATTTGTATAGCCTATATTCATACTTTCTCCAAATGCACATTTATTTAAATGTATTTATATGTTATTTAATTTGTAGAAATAAAAAAGTCCTCCATCAATAAGTATGGTGTGTTCATTTTGTTTATTGCAGCAGCTGAATGGCTACAGTAATTATACCACAGACGTCATTATCAGCAATTCATATCTAATTACAGATCACTAAGCACTGACTCAGAGACTTAGAGAGACGTGTTCAAAAAGCTTTCAACACAGAAACACTATGCACATACTGTATGATTATGAAGACAGAGATCTATCAGTACAGTTTCACACATGTAAAGCATACAGTGTAACCATAAAATGCCTCTGAGAGCAGATGTCAGTCCTGACATGGTGCCACTGTTGGGCTCTGTGTGTTTGCTTTGTGTGTACTCTAATAAAACAGTTAGATGAATGGTGGACCTCCAGATCAGAGTCCAGTGGTTCTAGCAAACACACCTTTAGGGCTGTGAAGGGGGACTATGCTGCTGTATGGGAGTCAGTGACCATAAAATTATTGAGCTGACAAAGGTCGGACTCTTCACACAGTGGTGGACTGAGCTGACTCTGTGTTTGTGTGTGTGTGTGTGTGTGTGTGTGTGTGTGTGTTTATTGTATTGTTGTGTAATGAGCTGTTCTCAAAGAAAGTTTGGTTAGGGAAATCAGCGTCCGCTCTCTGAGAATACATGGAACGGCTTCACTTGTTCCTCTCTGCAAATCAGTCCTTGTCAGTTGGCCTTGTACGCTGAATTGAATGCATCAAAGTTGAATTTTACGCAAACAGAAAGGAAAGATGAGTAGATGACCTGAAATGAAATTGGAATGAAATTGTGAATGGGAGATAATTAAAAGTGAGATGACATGAGATGAGATGCAATAAGGTGAGATGAGACCAAATGAGACTGGCATGCAAAAAAGCATTATAAGATGCAATATGATATGGTGAGATGGGGTGCAATGACACTCTATGAGATGCAATGATAAGATAAGATGCAGTAAAAGAAGTGAGTGAAGTGAGATTAGATGCAATGAGACAAAATGAGAAATGTGGTGAGATTAGGTGAGATGAGATAAGATACAGTGAGATAATAGTGAGGTGAGATAAAGAACGGTAATGTAAGACTGAGATGAGATGCAAGTAAGTGAGATGAAGTGAGATAAGACCAGTCAGGTAAAGACAACTGGTGATGTGTTGAAACGAGCTAAAATGAGATTAATCAAGATAAGATAAAAAGACATGGATTTGGATGACAATTTGAGGTAAGATAGGGTGAGAGTAAGGGAAAGATGGGATGACAGTGAAGTAGAGGTAATGGGATAAAATGAGATGAGACTGGATAAGAATAGGTTAGGATTAAGAGAAAACTTGAGCTAATGTTGACCTGAGGTGAGTCAAGGTGAAATGAGATGGGATGAGATAATGTGAGATATTGTGGATGGAGGAGTTGACTTATGCTGCTGTGACATACATTTGGATGCTATGTGATGAGGTTGGATGAGGTGATAATAAATGACAGTCAGTCTAAATGAAATGAAATTAGATTTGAACTCCAATTCATTTCTGCGTGGAGTCTTTATGTTCTCCCTGTGCCTGTGTGGGTTTCCTGAAGGTACTTCCTCCAACAGACAAGTTAGCTTAAGTAGCGACCCTATATTTCCCATATGTGTGAGTGTTAATGGTTATTTGTCTCTACTTGTTGGCCCTGTGATAGACTGGTGACCTATCTGGGGTGTGCCCTGCCTCTTGCCCAGTATCAGTTAGGATTGGCTCCAACCCCTGGGACCCTGAGTTCAGTTGAAATTAGGTCAGTGAGATGAGTTAAAGGAAATTAAATCATTCATTCATTCTGAAGAAAAATATTATTGAATCAGTTCATATTTCACAAGATGACACTTGTGACTAAGTGTAGCATGGTGAGATTAAATTACTTGAGGAAGACAAGAATGAGACCAGACAGGACAGAGCAGACTGACACTTAATTATTTAATAATTATATGAAAAGCCATGCCTTACATCATAACAGCACAAATTTATTAAATGAATCTGGATCATTTTTTACCACTGGCAGTAGCCACTAGGTGTACAGTGATGTGAATAGTATCCATAGATTTACACTATGTATATATTGAATTATTTTGTAATATTAACACTTTTGCGTCAGCCAGTTGAGGTGGTTCTGGCACTTGCTGGAGGGATTAGGTCTCATCTGGCCTGGGAACGCTTACCCAAACCTGGAAAAGCAGAAGTAAATGGATGAATGGTACATTTAGTTACAAATGTCTCCGTCAACTGAAATATATGTATATACCTATTAGTGTTGGCAAACAATTCTCTAGCAAGAATTTTTTTTCAGTACAGCATTCCCTGACCAATTATGGATTGTTATTAAACTGTGAATAGGAAGTGATCTTCACGTCGCTACTTTTCCCTGGAACCATCATGACCTGCATGTTATGACAAGCCCTCATGAAAAACGGTGTTTATTTAGGAAGTGCAATGAGGGTTTTGTATCAGTGGATCACTTTCATTGCATGAGGACTGCTCACACTCTTCATCTGGTGAATGTGCTGATAAGACAACTCTGAGTTCTGAAAATGGGGGTGCTCAGGTCTTTTTGAGGGAACGTAGGAGCGCAGTGGTGGCTACTGGTGAGTACTGAAATGTAAACTTTTTCTGTATTCTGTCGTGCACAGTTTAGACCTTTGAAATGCTGATAACTTGCTTGCAAGAGTTTTTACTTTCACTGGTGTATCCCATTACTAACACTGCAGTATAAAGACAGTTGAACAAAACAATGTTTCGTAAGATATAAAAAGACAGGAAAAGGACATACATACTTACATACTTAATCATAATCATGCTTGTCAGATTTTGTTACCCTGTCTTCAGACTAAGCTAATCATGAGTGATATTAGTCATTTTTTCTTACTCATATCAAAGAAGTGACTTTACATTTACAGATATTTATTGGACAGATGCTTTTGTCTAAAGCAATGTACAAACGTGGTTCAATTCAAGCCATGCTAGATGAAGACGAAGCCTGCAAGAAAAAGAATATTAGTAAGAATAAGTGTGTCAACACTCAGGTTATGTGTATTTCTCGGAATGTCAAATTTTTGCTTTATTAATTGGATTCATGAAATACCGATGTCTAAAACACTTTTCTCTCTGCTTCTCTTATCTTATTAAATTTTAGCAACATAAGATTCGAAGAAAAATATCTGGGAGATCGGACTGCATTTACAGCTAAAAATGTCTGAGGCAACGAATGAAACGCCTTGCCAACCCACTGACACACCTGAAACTTTGTTCGAGCCAATTTTCATGATTATAGAGATGATTGTGGGCCTGCCAGGAAACATGCTTGCCTTGTGGATTTTCTGTTTCCGCATCAAATTCTGGAAACCCCACACTCTGCTCCTCTTTAACCTGGTCGTAGCTGACGTCCTTCTTGTCATCAGCGTGCCTTTCCGTATTGCCACCAGCCTGCAAGGGGATTTCTGGGTGTTTGGACAGGCCTGGTGCCGCGTCAACCTCTTCATGCTGGCTGTCAACCGCTCTGCCAGTATCGCATTCATGACTGCTGTGGCACTGGATCGTTACTTTAAAGTGGTCCATCCGCATCACTGCATCAGCCATATGACTTTAACTCATGCTGGTTGGCTCGCAGGTCTGACGTGGACTGTTGTGATCGCCCTTCGGATTCCGCTGTTGACCACAAACCTCCTAAAGCAGAATGAGACTGCTAACATCTCCCAGTGTCGTAGCTTCAACTCCTACAAGGAAATCCCTTTGGCAATACAGGTACACTATGTGGCCTTTGTTGCAGAGACCCTCCTGCCATGGATCTTGTTGCTGTTCTGCTCAGCCCGTATTACCTGCTCTCTGCGTAAACTGCGGATTGGCAGTCAGAAGAATAACATACAGAGGGCCATCAGAGCAGTAGTGGTGATCAGTTTTGTGTTCACCATCTGTTTCATACCAAGTGTCATCACAGGCCTGGGGGCGATGTACATCAAGAGGGTCCACAGAGGCAGCTGCACATCCTACAAGCTGATGATCAAGTGCTTTATGATGTCCCTTGCCCTCACCTATCTCAACAGCACTTTGAACCCTGTCATCTACTGTTTCTCCAGCTCCATGTTTCGTGATGCTCTCAAGAGCGCCATCTGCCGTGCAAGCTTTGTGAAGAATATCAGACCAGCCAAAAACAAAGACACTAACCTCTAAACATGTGCATTTATATGCAGATGTAACATAACACCATGTGCCATAAGAAAAAACTGAACAGCAGGGTTTCTGCATTTGTTCAATATTTATTCTCATACTTTATAATATCAATGTTAACATAAATAAAAGCAGTAAAAACTGAGTGTGTGTGGTATTTTGTTGGCGTTCACAATGTCTACTCATGCTATTCTCAGAGATATTTATGATATTTAACATTCAAGTGTGCAAAACTTTAAAGCAAATTGACATGGTAATTGAAACAGGGGCCAATGTATTGCAGTAGAAACAGGGAATAGCAGCTGTGAACTCAGAAGTTTCCAGTAGCATGGCCAAATGATACCAAATTAATTCTGGTGTTAGTATTAAAATGACAGTTACTGTTTCTTCTTAATAGTAGACTGGTGTAGGAATGATAAGTTAAATAAGTTAGCATATTAGCACTCCCAGTCCTTGCCCTGAAGTCTGTGGGGTTTTTTTTAAAGGCAGATTTTTGATAATATACCTGAAATAAGGTCTGTGATTAACACAAGCTCAAGATATTTTCAAGTTTGATTCTATGATATAAAATCTGTCAGAAAATACTTCACTTGTGATTTTTTTTTTAAAGCTATCCATCTTTAAAAAAAAGGGGGGCTGCTAACAAGTGGCTAAATGAGACTACACAGGTCACTGATGTCATAATACCACATATAGCTTTCTCACCAGTCTGCCTTTATAGCCTTGTTGTACTCACACTCTTGCAAATGCTCACTAAGTTTCTATCAAGAAAGGCTTTTGTGGAAGAGGTCAACATGCTAAATTAAATTACGAGTTGGAAGCTTAGTGATGGTGACGTTCAAGTCAAGTGACTGTGGTGTAGTTTGTTTATAGCCTAATGTTACTTTGGATGATTGTATTTAGGCTTCAGTGGTGTTCATTTGTGATGATTATCTTTCTGAACAAAACATTTAAGTATCATAAACTTTCATTGGTCACCGAGTTTATTTTCTGCAATAATCCACAGGCCAATGAAAAAATCCCATTAGTCCCTGTGCCATTTTATACCTTAACATTATTGTCTCATATATGCCAGTCTCTAACCTTGGCAGGATATGTACACATGCAGCTCTGCATGACTGTGTGCTGTGTATGAGTGTATACCATTACTATAGACTGACCTTGCAACTAGATCACAGATGCCAAATATGACTACAGAAAAACAACTGACTTGTTGGTCTTATCTGATGAGCATGTAGAAAATGAAAGAGGACACTGATGAATGATTTTCTATGTAAACTGAATTAAATGTATATTGTGTTAGTCAGTTAGTTAATGGATACTTTATTGTCCACTTGGAAGAAAGTTTGTCCCATGCAGACACATCAGTACAACACCATATCCACATAAACATCTTTCCTAAGGCATGATAACGATGTTGTTATTGCAACTGGCTTAGCTGGTATGAGCACTCATTGTAACATAAAGGACATTGTCAGTGTATTTACAACTTTGCCCTTAATCTGTCTCTCCCCATTTACAGAACTATAAAGACCTCATTAGGCTACTTGTTAAAAAATAGGATATTTAATTGCACTTCATGAGAAGGTGGCACACTAGTTAAACTACTGGTGACAGACAACACGCTACATTCTAATTATTTCATCACCAAACGTTTTTACTGGATATCTACTTTGACTTTGAGGTTAGCTTCTTTCTCTGTAAGTCATGTTATAGGCTACTTTGAAAATGCTAAGGACATACAGCCTGTAGTGTAGGACTTTTAGTATGCTGAGATCTCCCTTACTTGTGGTGCACTTCTTTATCTCTATACATAGAAGCTTTAGTGTTTTTCACTTGTAAGTCGCTTTGAATTAAAGCATCTGCGAAATGATTGTAATGTAGTATAGTGTAATGCAGGACGTTACTTCCTCGTGTTTCTCAGTGGCAACAACAGACATGACATCTCTGACCCATACTTCTTTAAAGAACGCGGTCTACAGGAGACACACAGGGAGGACAACCACTACAAAATCCACTACTGATGAACTGTTTCACTATAATTTGAGTCTAATATTAGACCGCTCCCATCACTATTTGCCTTTTTTTCCCCCGATCGGTAACCCTGCTAACACGTTTAACTGCGCTCCGTTTAACAAAATATCTTTAATGTCGCCATTTTCAACGAGTTCACCATTGTCTTGTTGTTCTTTAACCTAAAATAGAAACCTACGTTTAGAGTTAATACAACAGCATTAAACAATGAAAAATAAGAAACGCTGTTTTCCCCCGTTGGTTTTCTGGCTCATGTTTATAAACCCAACTGCGGCTGAATAACAGTGAGCTCCAGTGGCGCAATCGGTTAGCGCGCGGTACTTATATGACAGTACACTGTAGAGCAATGCCGAGGTTGTGAGTTCGAGCCTCACCTGGAGCAGTCTTTTGATACCAAACCACTACATGCTTTAGGCGATTCGACTTCATTTTGTAATACAACACTAGAATCATATTCATGACGGGATTCTTGCGATCTTTATACTGTTATACAGCTTACAAGCTTACTCTTACAAATAAATTACAAGACTGTAGGATTATCATAGTGATCCAACAGAAACCACACCAAATGTTATGAAACAGGCTGCAGAACGGTCGCTTAAATTCACTTAATATGGACACACAAAGTCAGTACATAGACATTTTAAAAATATAGAAAGGCAATGGGATATGTAAATATTTTCATAACTGGAACACACATTCATGACATCAAAGACACATCATCCATTACTTATATTTTATGAAAAACCTGAAAACAAAACCAAAATGTAGTGGTAACATGTCAGATATGAGTCACAGTATTCTTTACAACACAAACTGAAAGTAGTATTAAGCTCAACCGTCACCAGGGGGCAGTGTCTCTCCATCTCTGCGAAGATCCAGTCAGATAAACTGGTTAAAAAAAAAAAAAAAGTGACTCATGTACTTACAGTAGTTTATATGCTGACTTCATATTTGTGTCATGCAGTAACCATTTTTTTTTTACTAAATGGATATCTAATTTGTATTGGATATCAGACCCCACAGTGCATGGTGTAGGATTTTGATATTCATTCACACACACACACACACACACACACAAACACACACACAAAGACAAGAGAATATCAAATGTCTCACCATGTCCATAAAATTATCAGTTGACAAAACAACACCTCAAAGTTATAGATATTCAGTTTAAATGTTTCTTATATCTTTGTCTTTTAAATCCGATACAGACAGAGTTTGATCATTCCAAACCTGCTGTTTTCTTTGGCCTTATACCATTATCTGGACAATTTATTCCAATTCAAGTATAGCATATGGTTGAATTCCTCTAATAAATATCATCACTGGCTTTAAAGCTCTTAGGAGGAGTGCAAAAGTTAATTTTCATGAAAGTGATTTGATCATGAGTTGGTGTGAATGAAATGTGTTAATTTTGCTTAATAAATTCTCACTTGACATGACATGACAGTTCACTTGTCTGCCACTAGGGATCAGTGTTGACCACTGTTTGTAATTGCTGGTCATAGTTTTTTTTTTTTTTTTCCCTGCTGCCGATGCAACTGCTTAAATCTGACTGGCTGTGTCTGGTGTTTGAATGAAAACAGTCAGTCCAGTTTTGCTTCTTTCCTGCTTTTGCATCCTATATATTCTCTCTCTCTGTGTGTTCTTATCTCTCTGCATATTGAACACAAGCTGACTATATTATCTAGTGGGAACTGCAGCATGACCTGCACATATGGTTTTTTTATGTGTGTTGATGAAAACATGCCTTTTGGAGTATATCTGGGTGCGTCTGCATATATTTAAGTTATTTAGTTATTATAGTTATTTAGTTAAACAGGTAGTAATTTGTCATTATGTATACATGAATGGAAAGATGGATAGATTGGGTAAATATGATAAAACCTCAAAACATACTCAGTTAGTCACACACTGCTTTCAACCATCTTAACCTTAAGGTAGATGTATATGATTGACTGTCTCAAGCTTCGAGAACAGGGCTAATGTAGAAAACATGGTGTGCTGAGAGACTTCAACTTGCTCCATTGTGATTGGGCCAGATGCAATGAGCATGAGGTCACTATTTTGCAAAAAAAAGTCAGGATATATATGTGTGTGTGTGTGTGTGTGTGTGCTTGCAAAGAGTACTTTATTATCCACTCAAGCAAGGCACATTCATAATAAGTATGGGACTCGAGACATTACCAAGTCTCATCTGATCCAGCAAACACACTGTGTCATTTTTTTCTTACATTTTCATCACAGTCCCTATCTTCACCGTACTGTACTTGCTCGTACAAACATTTGCAGGAGAGTCTTCTCTTCTGCCAGTGTTGTCTTTCTTCCCCCTCCTCCCACGGCCGGTTTCTCTCCCCTCCCTTAGCTTCCAGTGTAAACCAGTTGTTTCCTCTCAAGATGACTTTATTTATGGGTGTTAGAATAAATGTGAAAGCATAGTGAAAGTAAAAAGGTGAGTCAAGTAGGAATTTCATTCAGTTGTTATTGTAAGATAACAAACCTTAACATGCAGCTCAAGATGTGATAGAGGAATAATGATGCGGAGAAAGTCAGGAAGTGTTAGGAATGAAGTGTTAGCATGTTGTCTTTAGCATGAAGTCTTCTTTGTGTCAATATGATACAGGCGAACTGGATTAGCATGGAGTTTATGGGCTCTCAACATTTGTCTCAACTCCAAACAATGTCTTGATGACATTTAAGCATATGACAGTGCACAGTGTACTAACTGCAGTCCACCAGTATACATGTGCTGCACAGCTTTTTTGTTTTGTTCCTATTATGACAGAACAACCTGTGAACAACCTGTTATAATAATACTCAGTGGTACTGATTATACTGTAAGCTTCATATCAATCAACACATTCCACTTGGGACACATTTTGTCTGTCTGAGCTGTATGTAGGTCATTCTGTCTTTAGCAGTACAATAACTTTACTTTGTTATGATTTGAATATACAGCCTGCAGATCCGTTTCAGTCAAACAGAGAGGGTGTGTATGAGTGATTGTGTAATTAAAAGTGAGAAATTGTGAATGGACAAAATGGTCGATGGGAAAAGAAGAGGAGGGGAGTGTATGATGATGACAAGGAACCACACAGTGTGTGATGAAGGAAAGACCTGAGAAGAAAAAGATCCTGAAGGCCACTGGAACTGCGAGTCTGTAGGTGTTGTGGCAAGGCCCGTGCTCATATCTTTGCCCTGATCTGGCCTGCAGCATTAATCACCGTATCCCATTATCCAGCCATCTTCACGTACGCACACACACACACACACACACACACACACACACACACACACACAGAGTTGAGTGTGCATATACAGCTGCAAAGCCTGCAAATCGATGTAATCTTTCCTGATTAAAATCTCACATTAACCACCAGTGCTTTTATTTGATAAATGATAAATACACTTGTCATGAATGCAAACCACTAGTGGTTACAATGAAGCCTTTATTTACCTGTTAAGACTACCAGCTTTAGGATTATTGCCTCCCACATAAAGATATACATGCACTGCGGGAAGATATACATGTACAATCTCCCAAAAACTTCAAACTGCAAAAATTCAAATACTGCAATAACTGTTGACCCATAACATTTTGCAACAGTATATTGAGCTCTTTAGATCCAAACCTGCCCCCAGTCCCTTACTAATCGCACAGCTATGTGTCACAAGCTATAATTCACATCTGTCTTTGGTTAGCACTGAGTGTTCACTCAGTATCTAGCTGTTTGACAGCTCCCAGGCCCAGCTGTTATGTATTGTGGCCCGTGGGCTCTGCTCATTACGTGTGAAGGTATAATTATTATCATTATTGTTTTTTTTTTTTTTTTCCTTCCACTTCTCTCTCAAGCCCGGGGCAACTTCACTGATGAAGTGTCTGTCATTCTGCCAAAAGGAAGTGATGTCATTTGCCTGGCCGCACACCAGCAAATTCTGAGGTCAGAGGTGTGCCTTGTGAGAAGAGGAGATGTGTGTGTTTGTGTGTGCTGAATATAACCTATGACCAGGGAGGGAGAGTGAGTTTTGAGCGAGACATGAGATAATGTTCTGTTCCTAGGAAGCCAGTTTTGTGACTGTTCTTCATTGGAAGTGTGTGAATTTTGGGGGTCATCTGGTGAAGAATTCCCAGATGTTCCATTTACATTTTTTAGCCTCCACTTGCACAATGTAAGCTGTGAATGTCTCTCACACTTCATCATCATCATCATTACCATGTGTGTGTGTGTGTGTGTGTGTGTGTGTGTTAAGGGGTGGGGGCTAGAATCAACTTTTCTTCTCTGAACTACCCCAAGTTTTTTTTTTTTTTTTTTTTTTCTTTTGACAGAGCTCTTACAGCAGCACTGTTATTGTAATTTACCTGTTGCTACACACTTCTACTGTGACAGTAGTGGTGTAAAGGTTAGAGAAACAGGTGAGGGAAACACAAGTCGGACTGTATTTGTATTAGGGTGCTTTCACGCCTACCTTTCTGACCTGGACTATTGGGCTTTTCAGTTTAGTCCAAACCAAAATAGCAGGTGTGAAAGATTCCTCAGACCACCGTACAAACCAAAGGACCAGAATCTGGTTTGACTAAAAGAGATGTCTCAGTATGGATCAACAGAACTATGGTTCAATTGCAGTGTGAAAATGCTTTTTTGGATGGTTTAGACTTTCCAATTAATTACAGGAAGCTGAGGCAGGCTTGTCAACCACTGAATGATAAAAAAAAAAGGAAAAATAACTAGAAGAGAAATAAAATTGAGCCATTTTAGCACATGGGTAGAGGAGGAGATGGCGTCAAAATACTTGTATAAGTGCAATGTGAAACTAACCAGATCAAATGTATACAATTTATATTATAGATAATAGATAGATTATTATTATTAGAGACTGACCCTGCAGAGGCTATGATGTAGTTACACCTGAGCAGAGTAACGTCTATTTATGTGTCTTGCAGAGATATACGCATTTACACCATTTCAGGATCTAGTTAAAATGCATCTCAAACACCTCCTTTCAGGAAACTATCTCTGCTTCCAAAATGCATCAAGAATAAATGCTGGTGTTGGAATTCTGCTGTGGCTTCACTGAAATGAATGACAAGGCTGTGTTTTGACATGAGGAGCTATTTTGTCAATCTGAGCTCAGTCTTACCCAACCAAGTCAAGAGCTACTGCCAGTGTGCCTCTAGGCAAGGCTTTTAACTAGGAAATGTGACAGAGAAGTTCCCAGATTTATGTGTGCTTACCTCTACTGTGGTGAGGCATGGTAAAATTAAGACCAGCTCTGAGTGTGTATTGTACTGTATATGCACACTCAAATACTGTATGGTTGAGGGTTTCCACATTTTCCATGTCAGTTTCTACAGACACTAAAAATAAATGAAAGGTTGCCGGTTACTGAAAGTTGTGCTGTGCGTTCTCACTCAGGAGTAATGAAAAGTGAGTGCAGCAGCAGGTGGCAGCTGGAAACTTGTATAGTTTTCCAAATTTTGCATGTACTGAACACTGTGCTGAGCCCAAGGAGCCAGATACGCTTGAGAAGTGGAGTGTCTATGTGCGTGTATGTCTGTGTGTGTGGGTGAACGTGTATATGTGTGTGTGTATGTGTCGAGGACAAGGGTGTGTAAAACCAGTTGGCTGTCTTCCCTGCTGCACCTCCTTAACCTAATTAAACATCCCTCCAACAGCCCGGCTCCTTTGCCAACTCCAATCACCCACACATACGTACACACACACACACATATACACACACACACAATCTTCCTGGAAATGACAGTGGTTTTAAAGGATTTGCAGCACTTCACTTTTCATTTACAGTCTCTTAGGTCAGGTGTGCAACATGTTGTATGAATCAGTGTTGGTGTGAGTGGGGGCACATGAACATACTCATTCTCTTGTTTTATATCCAGGAAACCTGTACTTAAAATTTTATAACAAACTATTGCAGCGTCACATAACTTCCAGGAAACTTGGACTTGGAACCCCTTAACTCCTGCAACTTCCTATATCTTTCCAGCAAGGTTTAAGACCTTCATTTGTCAAAAGAAAAAACAGTATGGGGAGTATTATCATCCCAGCCAGAAATATGTTTGTATTCCAGCCTCCGCCCCCCTCCCCTGGTCCAGGACTCTGTCCTGGCGGGGCCTGGTGAACGACCACATCCTCTACAACGTGCCTGCCCATCCAGATGGATGTCACAAATAATGGGGAGAGCGTTGGGAGTGTGTTTGATTTATATGTGCGCAGAGCCCTCTGGAAGAGGAAGAGTGTGTGACCTGATGGAGGGCCAGAATCCCTAAAAGGGTCCCTCCTGTGAGTCTGGTCCAAGTGGCATTCTTGGATGGATTGACCTGAACCCATCACAGAAAGAGAGAAAAGTTTTTATATGTTGTTAATACCACTATGTGTTTGTCTTGCTTTCACAGTTGTCTCTCTGACTGTTCCTCTGTTTTTTCCCATGAACAGTTTGCATATGTAGATGAACACACACAAATGTAACATCTCTAAACTTCTTTAAAACATCTGCTTCTGTCACAGCAGACTCTGTAATAAACACACACTCGCAAAAACACACACACACACACGCATTTCCCTCCGGTCACCATGACTTGTGTATTTACTGCTTTGTTGCTACGACAAACACCATAATCTTCATTTTGGCATGAGCCAGGTGTTTTTCATCAAACCTCCAAATACTTAATATGGACTCTGTGACTTATAAGGCTTTCATTGTGCCAGTTTTGCTCACAGCATGAGTCAGATATGGATGGTATAAATAATAGAATGATGACCTTTGATAGAGGAAATGAACTGTCTGATCCTGTGCCAGAGCGATTGTGTACTCTACCTACACACCCAGCTCAACGTCACCACAGACGGGAAAGGAGGGAAGGATGTCTGATTAGTGTATTTACAGCGAGTGTATGAGAGTGGGAATCAGTACACATGTATTCGCTTGTGTATGTGTTTGTCTTGGCGCTCGGTGTATGTGAACATATTTTAACACTTGTGTACAGAAAATCTTTCTTTGCAAAGTTTCCCATTTTGCATGTGTGCGGTATTTGAAGCAGGACTATCTGAGAGGGGGTAAAATATGGGACTATTAATATTTTTTGCAGGGGTCACTGCATCCAAGGAATACGATAAACAATACTGTGAAAACTGTTAACTGTTGAGAACTACAAAGTAATGATTTCAGAATTTATAAAAGCCATATTAAATAACTTATTTTGCTTTTTATTACACTTAACAAATGGGAATTTGTAGGGAATTCTAAAATTCTAAAAGCAATGTGAAAAGGGTTGCTCAAAGCTCCCTTGGGCTTTACAGGGATTTATAGTGATAGTAATTCATAGCAGACAGATACAGTTAGCTAATGGCTGGTGAAAGTAGTGGAGCATTTAACAGCTAAAGTGCCAGATATTTCCCTCTGAGTTGGTGGAGACCAAATGCAGAGCTAAAAGAAGAGTGAACTTTAGACTTAAATTTATCAGATGGCTCTAAACAAGCGATGAACTGCTGATGTGTAAATAATTCAATGTTTGCTCGAAAGTTTGCTGCATCAACCTAAAATGTAATATGTTAATGTTGTGTTCACAAGTGGCCAAAACATCAGTTATAGCAGATTTAAAGTGTGGCTGAGGAACTGTTATTTACTAGCTTTAGTTAGTGTTAGTTAGCACTCAAATGCTGTCTAGCTTATGCCAGATTGCTTATTAACTAGCAACACTCTTGGTCTTTTTGAATAGCAGAAAAGACGTAGTCCTCACTGACTTTAAGTATTGCAACGATACTGAGTGGCATCTTCCTCAAGAGTCTAAACATGGTAAATCACAGAAACTGTTGTGTGCAACGTGCTTATTCAATCTTTCCAAATGAACAAGCTGCTGGCTAGCTTGCCAACATTCATACGCTCACAGGCAGCTAGAGATGATGTTTACTTGCAGTAGGACGTTAATACAAAAAATCATCTTTGGTCAAGCTTGTAGACACTGTTAAATGAGTGTTTACTAGTTAACAACCAAAAGTAAAAGTTTACGGTTTTGCTGCAGTTGATACAGCTTATTAAATCTTAAACTGTAAAGCCAGCTAACAACATATATCTTGCCCTTGATTTTATGGAGGTCAACTGGCTGCAGCGATGGGACATTTTATGTTTTAATCATTATTGCAATGGTGCCCTTTGGTTCAAACCCTGTGTGTGTAACTGAATGCATGCTAAATGCAGCCAATAGTCCATATTCCTTCTCCCTCTCTGCCTAATGTGTACTGCACATGTCTGTATCAGTGTCTCCTGTAGGCAGACAGGGCACAACTACACACATGTATGTGTATGGGTGTTTGTGTGTGTGTGTGTCTGAGAGTGAGTACGTGCATTAGTTCTGGGTGTTGTGTGGATCTGTCGGCGCCCAGCCTATCGCTCCCCATGGCCACATGAAGGGCGGTATGGTGGCTGGGGGCTGGGACCTGCTGACATGACCGCCCAGTTCAAAGAGATGGAGCAGGAGATGCAGGCAGAGAGCGAACAGAGCTGCCTTTATATTCACCTTGGCTGAGCCTGGGAAACTCTGCAGCCCCCCTGTACTCGCCTGTGGTTACAGGCAGGGAGGCAAGTGGACTTACAGGTGCTGCATAGTGCTCTGGCTCCGTGCTATCCCAGAATCTGTGATCTGAAAAAAGTCACTATATCCCATGCATTTCAATGAGAGCTAAGTGTTGATGGATCACAGAGTGTTGTGTGAAGTTTTATAGTGAAGTGTATGAAAATATCACAAGCCAGTCTGTCAAAAATGTTGAAAAAGTGATAGCGATCTTCCCATCAGTCAGTGCAGATGCTGTTCTGTTTTACCAGGAGGCTAAAAACTGATGTCATCTGATTCCACCTCAGCACCTGACCTCTGACCTCCATTCCTGCAATATCAGAGTTTATGTTTCTCATTCTTGTTCACATATTATACTGTTGGAATTACTCTGTGTGTAAATGTCAGCCATTGAAACAGGCACAAACTGCTTGAGACACGGCCACAACAATCAGGCTGGTTTTGCATGTTTACTTGTCTTTGACCATGGGGAATTGAGTGAGCTGCTCCTCAAAGCATTGTGGGATTTCAGGTGATACAGGACAGACAAATGGAACAAAAAAGGAGAAAGAAAGGAGGGAGTTTTAAAGTTGAATAAATGTTAGATGTTAGTTTTCCTCTTGCCACCACATTAACAATGAAGCTCTGAAGTGATTTATCAAAAGAACTGAAAAACAACAGGTCCCTTTTTTCCTCCTCACTGTGGTCTTCTGCACACCATCCCCATCTTTCTTTTTGACCTGCCTCTCCTCTCCTCTCCTCTCCTTTCCTCTCCTCTCCTCTCCTCTCCATCTGGCACCTCAGCTAGCATGGCACAGCTTTATTTTCCATTGGCTCCACACAGCAGCTCACTAAAGTGCTCCCACTAGTATTATTCCATTGGCTCTCTATGTAGCACCATTCTTCTCTGCCCCATATACAGGCTGGCTACTACATCCGACACTCCATGCTTGGCATTTATAACCTGCAGTGCATGCACTCACACCTGGCTGCAGAGTTGTTGCCCTGCTCCTTTGCCCTCCCCCATCCTCACACAAATTACTCTCCAGGATCTATATTTTTAAACCCTAATGTATTTTTTATGACACCTTCCTTAGGGCTGACTATGATAACACTTGTTGCTGGAGCAGGCTTAAGTGTACATTGGCATGGCCGGGCAGGTGTCACTCAGCAGGCTCTTGCTGTTTTATTAATAGTGTTTTATGTTTCGCCGCAGACAGCTATGAATGTGGCTATTCAGCAGAGGGTGCGAGGAAAGGTTGGAGAGTGAAGCGACAGTGTGTGTGTGTATTTTGTAAGGACTGGCTAAGTTAGACTGGTATGCCGCGCCAGTGTCTGATGCGAGCGATCCAGGGGGTGTCGGTTGGTTGTGTGTGTGTGAAGGGAGGGGAGAGGCTGACATCACTTCTTCCAGTGCTGAGGGGGTTGTTATTGTTGCCATTCTGGGCTTAGAGGAGTTGGAGCTACAGCAAACATTTCTATGGGACTTCACATCACAGGGGCTCTGTCATTTCTTGCTGTTTACGCACATGTGCACGCAAACATACTGATGGTGACACAAATGCACACATGCTAAGATAGAGTCACACTGACTGGCATACACATTGTCACACATACCTAAGCATGAAAAAATACCAACGTACAATCACACACACAAACACACACACCAGCAGATAATTTCTAGTGTAATTACAGAGTGTAGGACCGACACCGCTACATTATCACTCCTGGTGGAACCGCCAATTACGGCTCAACATCAGCTGTAAATCTGTCCGTCTTTATAAGCCAAAGCTGGGTGGTGGGGGGTGGTTACAGCTCTGTTTGTGTGTGTGTGTGTGTGTGTGTGTGTGTGTGAGTGTGTGCACATGGGTACAAGTAGGCACTTGCACATGTTGCCCAGACTCAGGGCTTAAACACATTAGGCTGCATGCAAAGAACATGCTTTCAGGGGAAATTTATTGAGCCTGACAGCACAGTGCGGGTGAAGCAGTCATTTTCACTGAATGGAGTTTAAAGGTGCAATCTGGAATTTATTTGACCCTCTATACTCATATGTGCATTAAAAAGTTTGACTTTGGGAAATAGCTGATGGGAAATAAGCCTTCTTCAAAACTTTGTTAAGTCATAGTAACTCAATACAAATGTCAGACATAGGAACAGACCTTTGATGCACTCGATCACTCTTATTTTGGCCTTGCATGAAAGGAAATACATTTAAAAGTGGTTAAAAAAAGTTTCACTCTAAAAAACAGCATAACCAAATGTAGTGTGTCAAGAGGGAAACATGGGGTAATTTTAGATTTCACTGTTTAACATATTAAATTCAAACAATTTGCAGGGGAGCAAAAGGAAGTTCAGAGGGTGTTTTATCTGAGATAATGCTGACAGAGTAATATCAAACCCACTTTTTGATACATGGATTCAAATTGTAATTGTAAAACTGACCAAACTGACAATCCTCTGTCAGCCTCTGCCCAGTTGCATTATGGTCAACTCAGCCTCTGAAGGAATGTAGTCAGCAGTTACCATCATCTATGTTGGGGATGATACTTCTAGTTAGCTATACTAATGACTGTATATTAAGATTAACAAGACATCTCCACTTCCTCCTACTGTAAAAAATAAATAAATAAATAATAATAATAATAATAATAAAAATAAAATAATGTCTTTAATGTCTTGCCTTGTTTATACTCATGCTCTTGCAAACTATTACAAACTCTCTAAGACGCACCATGGTGTAGTTCTTTTATAGCCTAACATTAACTTTATACTTCTGGCAATTATATTTAGGCTTCAGAAATCATCATTACAGTCATGTTCATTTGTGAAGATTATCTTGCTGAACAAAACGTGTAAGTATGATTGGTCACAGAGCTTATATTCTGCAGTAATCCAAAACCCAGTGAAACAATCCCATTGGCTTTTTGATGAGGGAACCAGGCTGATGCTAACTTTTGGGTTGGCATATAAAAATATGTCATCTCTGCACCACTATATTATTAGATTGTTAGTGTCTGACATGTTGATTTGTGGTAGATTTGGTTGTGCAACCCTGCTGCTCAGTTTAAAAAATAGCTAAATGATTTTGAAAGTAGTTACCCGAACATTACTAGGAAATATATTTAAAACTAGTGGAGTCACAACATGTGGTGTCACTACTGCCCAACACTGACAACTAGCCAGGGCTTAAATGTTCAGGATAATAAATTTAGTACAAAAAACAAAGTCATATTTGAACTTATTGAGTTTTACAATAAGAGGTTAGAGCGACAGAAAGTGAAGCTGTGCTGATGAAGTATGTTCAAACGTGCTTCTCTAATTTCTAACAGTGCAAGTGTAGGTGTTGGTTATATCAAATGGAACAAAAACATTTCCTCTTCCCTTCCATTTCAGTTTAGAATAAAAACACTGACTTCACCCCCTTCCTTCTGTCTGTCTGTCAGTCTCCCTGTGTGTGTATATATATTCAGAACCCAGGGTGGAGATTAGGCCTGGTATTAATGGGATGTCCCTTGCTGCATGCCCCCCCCACCCCCATCCCTCACATTCCACTGCTGTCCCAAACATACACACTCACATACACGGCCTTATGTGACCCTCCCCTATTTGAACATACGCATGCACACACAGTCACACACACATTCCCCTTTGGCAATGCCTCACTCCCTCCTCCCTCCCTCACCCTCCCGGGCCTTTGGACATCAGAGCAGGCCTCCCCAATCCCCCTTTAGCAAGCATCCAGACCTGTTAAACTAACAGACGGCCAGGTCTATTGTTCCACAGCTTGATCTGGAGTGTGTGTGTTGGTTTGGCCTGGACGGTAGGTTAGGATAAGATTTGGACAGCATTGGATCCCCTCTAATCCCAGAAAAGCAGAGGTAAAGCCCAGTCCAGGACCTCCGGCGCTTTCAGCGATACACCCTCCTTCACCTGCACACACACAAATGTGCACACACAGACACACACACAGTGTTATGATTGGATCCCATAAAGATCAGTGATGATGCCATCCATTACCTAAATGGTCTGATCACATTAAAAAGAGGTACAGCAAGATGCATTCATGAGTCTTCATAAATATGTGGTTGTGAAAGCTTAGTAACATGATGACTACTTGTACGCCTGAACGACTGTAGCTGGCGAGTCAACCACTGACATGCTAGCCAGCTGCTAACATGTTAGGCTATTCAGTCACAAGAAATTTTCTGTTTGCACTGTGTCATTTACTTTAGCATTTTGTTCCCAGGATTATACATCATTTCATTAAATACAGGCTTACCACAATGGGAACAGAAACACTCCAATCTAGCCAGCTCACTAAGTGTAAGTTAGCAAGTTTACTGGCTTAACAGGACAGTAAGTTAAAAAACACATATTTTGTACCATTGACTACTGTCTCAAAACTGCCAGAAAACCATTTCTCCTTTGTGTAGGCAATCAGTTTATATACTCTCTCAAAGGTCATCACTGTCAACACATTGAAATGTGCCTGTCAAAGTTTACCAACGTTGAACTTGATACAAAATATTAGCGTGGATTTACTTCGCCCCTCTGTGCAAATCCACTGATTGCTGCAATTTTAAGGGAGTGAATTGATTTTGGCCACAAAATGTTGGTGATTTAAATGCTTGTGCGACCAGGACCTAAATAGGAATATCTCTCCCCACCTACCCCTAACCTCCAGCTCCTGAGCACCCCTCTGTGACTGTCAGAGGAAAGAGTTAAGCTGTGGGGTGTAATACACACTGCCCCAGCGAATTGACTTTAAACGGGGGAAAGAAAGTCAGAACACGGCAAACGGTTTTGATTTATGGGAGCAGAACCACATTTGATATTCATTTCCGCAGCTGTGGCCAGCTAAAAAAACAGCCCGCAAATAGACCCATACTGACAATGGCGCAGTGTAGCCCTCCAGTGTGTGTGCGTGTGTCTGAAAGACAGTTTGTGTCTCAGAGCCTGCGTGCGTCACTCCTATTTTAGGAATGTTTTGGGGCTCTTTCAGTCAAATTCGCCGCAGATGTTTCTGATTCGCCAAACACATATAATAAGTAATTATTGAAAACACCTTTCGGTTGCCCAGGGTTGTGTGGTGCTTCATTTTGTGTAATCGAAGCTGTGGTTTTTCAGAGAGGCGCAGGATCCAAGACTTTATTGAAAGCCAGCAAAACAGCCCCACAGTCAGAGTTTCCTGCGAGAAGGAGAGAGAAAAATGAGCTTAAAGAAATATTCCCCATCCCGCCTCTGTGAAAAGACAAAAAGAGAGAGGAGAGGGAGGGAGGTCTGGAAATGAAGAGGGAAGGATCAGCAGCAATCATAGCCAGTCAGGTGGAAAGAGATGATGAGATTTGGTGGTTAGAGATAGAGGGAGGAAGAGATTGCTCATTGTTAGGATGATTAACTGAAACTCTGACTAAGATTGGACATGTAAACTAAATGCCTGTGGTGCTGCAGTCAGCAAGAGTGTACATTTCAGTAACTTATAGCTTCAAGAACATAAATCTACAACTAGCAAACACATGCACAGACAAGTGTTAACAAAACTCTCCATACAGGGGACAACCAATGGAATATGAAAAGTAGGGAAAGTGAACAGAAACATTTGCGCAACTAGACTACGATATGAATTAGAATGAAATCAGATTTAAAGGTGGTACTGTCTAATGCCCACTGAAGTGCATGGCTGACTCTAACGGCCTGGTCACTCTGGCAAATGAAACTGTAAAATTTTGTGGTGATCAGTAGATTTACTCAAAATAAGAATGACTTTGATAAACTTAGATACATATTAGTGCTGTTGACCAAGAGGAAGCAATTCTGAAAGTGCAGGCTTTTGATAGACTGTAGAGTGGCTCCTGTAGGTTATTAGCCCTGGTGCCTCCTTTAGTTTTATTCAACCTCCTTAGTCAGAGTGTAAAATAGTCCATAAAACTGAAATAGTTTGCAGACAGTCGTAAGACTGAGGTTGCTGGAATGAATAAGTCTTTTGAATATGAACTTTTTGTTACGTTAGCAATGGAGCAAACAAGCTTGGTAACTAACAAACTCACTAACAGACACTTAGCAAGCTTGTTAGCATGGAGAACTTTTTTCCTGTCTTCAATAATGAATTAACTAATGTATAATGCTGAGAACACAATTCTGGATGGATTAAATATCAAGATTGAGGCATGGAGCATTTTTGCTGCTGACCTATTTTGTGAGAAAGCGCTGAAACAAAATTTCACTAAACCAATGTGTGTGTTAGCAGGCCTTTAGGGTATTTATCATTTCCAGTTACAAATCAACGTGACAGAAATCCATTGAACATGTGGAAATGTTTGATGGAATGTTAGAATCTGTTTCTTTTTCAGTTCTCTCTCTGTAGTGTAAATATAGTCACTGTCGCTGCGGAAAGTGACTTCAGCACCGTGTTTGCACAAGCCTACATGTCTACAAATTGGTGTCTGCGATACTGTGTGGGTGTCTGAGTGCTTGTTCTGTATGTGGGTGTTTGTGTTCTGCGTGTGTGCATGTCATTTCGAGAGAGAGAGGATGAAGAGGGAGAAAAAACAAAAAAGAGAGAGAGAGAGAGAGAGAGAGAGAGAGATTGGAGACGGGATGGGGGATGACAGGCTGGATCTGATTACGGGTTGGAATGGCTGGGAGGGTTTGCGGTGCAACGCTTTCTCAATAGTACATTCCTGTGTGCAAGCCGGGGCAGGATCCGCAGCTACGGGCTGGCCTCAGCCAGAGGGATTGAGCAGAAGGGACGTCGTCAGAACAAGCAGCAGGTCAGGACTCACATTTAGTAGGCCCTTGCTAGATAGCAGGATAGAAGATGAGTCATTCACACATCCTGCGCCGGCCTCCATGACACTGGAACACAGTTTAATGGGCCTCCTGTGTTATATGAGAGCAGCAGATATTTTCTACAGCTCGGAGGTCTAAGGTTGGATTGGGGCTTTATTGTTTCTGGACGCTAGGTGGATGTCGAATTCACATGCCCTCAGAAACTGTCAACACTGAGTGGAGTGACCTTTAAAGAAGGAAGCCGACTTTTTTTAGAGGCCCAGAGGTTTGTGTGGGCAAAGGTTTTGTATATGTGTGTGTGTGTGTGTGTGCCAGTGTGCCAGTGTGCCAGCAGGAAATGTCTGACAACTGTACAAATCAGCACTTTTAAAAGTTAGCAGCTGGATGCCAGCGTGATCCCTCAGTACTGGAAAATTCAAAGACTCACCTGCTCTAAAATGCTAAATGTTGCCGATGGGTGCTTGGCGTCCTTCCCCTCCCTTTCACGCAAACACACAAACACACACACGCACGCCACACACACACACACACACACACACACACACACACACACACACACACACACACACCAGTTAACAGTTCAGACCTTTACCTGTCTATCAGCCCCACTGTGAATAAGCCAAAACGCCCATCTTTCTATTTAGCTGTCTGTGTTTTGGGCTGACTGTCTGACTGGCTGTTTGTACTTGTCAGTTAACGACAGACTGTTTCTCTTCCTGTCTCTCCAGATTCTCTGCTCTGTTCACATATACGCACAAAAACACTCCCTCTGCGTTAAGTTCAGGCCGAGGTTTTGACACGAGTCAGTGAACAACACAGAGGTTCCCATGCTGAAAGCTGATAAGGAGGCCTTCCTCTCACTGCCAACTCCTCTCTCCTCCCATGGGGTGAAAGTGAGTGTGTGTTTGTGGGGTTGTGTGTACCAAACAGCTGGGAAACGCAGGTGGGAGGACGAGGACGGTGATGCAGGCCTCTGCCCGGACCTTTGTTCCCTATCCCACTCCTGCCGCCATCTCCGCTGATGGTAAACACCTCTACCAACTCACAAAAGAACACCCCCCTCTCTATCTTCCTCACCCTTTAGTTTGATTTACTACAAGAAGGAAATAACATTAACTTGTCCATGCGCCCCTCCCTCCCCCCTCTCTTTGTTCACAGGTTTGTTTACTATTCTCTGTATGGAAAATCCTTCAGGAATGTGGAGGAAGTGGGTGTTTCCTCCTAGAGCTTGAGTTTTTTAATGGGGCTGGGTGGAGGAGAACAAGAGACAGGGGAGGATGGGGGCGGCTTTCCAATATCCCACAATGCTTCAGGTGGTCAGGCAGGCGGACAGACAGGCACAAAGGGGGAGTGTGTGTGTGTGTGTGTGTGGACTTTGCTTCAGGTTACCTGAGGCAGCAGAGACCTGCATTAATTAAAGAGGTAATTCCAGCAAGTAAAGTTTCAGTCAACACCTGCAGAGAAATGGTAAGATGGCTCTTCCTCTGAAGCTCCAGTGCCAATTTTAAGAAAAAAGTATCCATTCATCTGCCAATTATCAATACCCGGTTCCCTTGGGTGATAATAATGATTAAGTACCTCTATCATTTCCTTGATCTAAATATTGTCTTGTTTTCATTCTGTCTCTTGCATCTGTCACACTGTGTGAAACAAGAATCTTTAACAATACCCTTTATCAATCCTTACCTTTGGAAACATACCAAAGAGTAGTTAACAGTAACAGTAGTTGACAAAATCCTTTATCCGATCTGAACACTGGACTCACATTAGTTTCATGGTCAGAAACATGACTTTGTGTAAATGCCAATGTTGCTCTGTAGCTGTTTTAACAATTTTATAAAATTAAATGTTGTTCATAACTTGCTGCGCTGCCCCCTAGTGGCAAAATAAGTACATAAAATAAAACAACAAAAGGTGTAATTTTAAGTGGTACTTAACTTTACACTTAATTTACACAGTAGTTTGTTTTATTTAGTTCAGTTAATTATAATTTTGTTATTAAGGTACAGTATATAACAACAGAACAGACCCCTTAAAACACCTCAATTTCAAAATCCCCTCATTAATAAATCCAGCACACATTAAGGACTACATACTTACTAATTAGCTTACATTAGTAAGGGGTTAAGAAATCTCCTTAACAAATCCTTAATTTGCCCTTAAACGCATAACAATTTTAAGTCATCTGCGGCCCCTTTAAGGTATAAATTAAAGGTTGACTTTTTTGATGGCTTTTTAGACTTTAAATTGTGTCCATTAAAATATTCATTAATCAGTCAGTCTTTTATTTATGCCCTTAAAGTCTCTTATATCACATGAATGAATCACCTGTATTTAAAGTGAAAACAGGGATTCAGTTTCATTCAGAAAATCACATTCAGTTTCAAAATGAGAGTCTAGACAGCAGCTCCTTTCTTCTTTAATTGTTATTCTTTGCGTCACTGTTACTCACTCAGTAGTTTACTCTTAGTGTTGTATGGCAGTTCCTTTGGTGACCTTTGACCCCTTGTTACCAGTGAAACACACTGTGATTATGCACACACACACACACACACACCACACACACACACACACACACACACACCTGTGGTCACCTGCAGCACTCCTCAGGGAACTCTGACCTCAAGAGCTTCAGTAGCTCTCAGCAAGTTTAAAGTTGTTTATGTTCAAGTGATTATATGAGAACAATCCAGATGAGGAAAACATGACGCCACTAACAGTGAGTGTATAACACTATTAGTTCCTGGCACCTATACAGGAAAGAAATTAAGTGTACGAGCTGTTTGCAAATACTGGGGGTCACAACCTTTCCACTGTAACCAATACTTTAGTGCACGATGCTCTCACACCCACTCACACCCCCCCACCCCCGGTCTCTCTCACACACACACACACCACACACACACACACACACACATGGCCCTGTGAAAAGGGGCTGAATCATCTGTGTTAATGAGGGCCTTAGATTTCCATGCCGCTTTCATTCTGACTGTGTCTGCGTCTGCACTGACCACTAAAGAGCCCCAGCTGCCCACAGAAATGCCTACAAGGGGATGCCTTCCTCCGAACACCACGAGCTGGTGTGTGTGTTCATGGTGCTTGTGTGTGTGTGTGTGTGTGTGTTTGGCCAGCATGAAAAGTACATTGTGTACCTCTTTTTTGTGTATGTTTTGTGTGTCTCCCAGCTAGCAGTAACAGATGTAGAGGCCTCCTGGATGGACATCTGAAATAAACCTGGCTTAAAAATATTTGCTTGGAAGGACTACCAGAAATGTTGGTTAATCCCAGAATAGGTATACAAAAGTGGTGCGCTTTTGTGTGATGTCACCACTTACCTGACATGACCTGTATTATCCCAGCAGAATGGAACAAACCCCCAAAATGCTTTGCAAACACTACAGGCCTGGTTTGAATCATGGTACCTGTTGCTGCAGCCTATTTAGTCTAATCCTTGAGGTTTCTGCATTCATGTCACTGCAATTTACACTCATTTCACTGGTTTGTACACGTGGATGAGTCTGCCTGAGCAGGGTGTGTGTAGAAGCAGATGAGGGAGGGGCTCTGATGTGCGTGTATGTGTGTCTATCTTTGCAGGTGATGATCTGATCTCAGGTGTGTGTTTGTGTGTTATTGAGGATTGCGTTTGAGGAATCCTGCCCACCATCTTCCAATCTGTCCATCTCTCAGCGCCCTTGTAGCAGCAGATGAAGAGTCCCACCCCTCTGCAGCAGGTGATCACAGGACTCCTTCTCTGTTTTATGGAAACAGGCCTGTCACATTGGTATGTGGCCCATCTGTTAACACTCAGCACATAGGCACTGCTACCAAATAGTGTTTATCTGCGGCTAGCTGCTACTTCTACTGAACCTTGTTTTTATCTTTAGCAACATATAAATTCAAATAAATTGTTCTATACTAAATTCCAAGGAAAAGATGGCCCAAAATCCTATATAAAATGTAACATTTTCTCACCTTGTCCAAGCTGATCTATTGGTTGAACCATAGCATTGAGCAGAATTCCAATAGAGCGACTATTATATTTTATTTTCCAGAATATTTGCCTCATATTGGTATGGAGGGATTTTACTGTGGTGAAACCAGCCTCTCCTCTAAACCTCTAACCTCTCTTTTAACAGTTTCATTCATCTTTCTTCTTTCTTTCTTTTTATTAGCTACATAATGGTATGGCTGCATGAAGTTCAAACAGTCTGTCCAACACTTTGGTCATCTACCAAATAGACCATCACAAAACTTTGTGCAGGCTATTCATAATTTATGGATGATGAAAGCTATTGACTTTAGTAACACCCTGAATTTTCTTGTAGCGCTACCAGTGAATTAGTAGTTTTTCAGTAAAAAGAGTAAAATGTCTCAACAATGATGCCAATGATGCCAATGTTAGCTTGCTAATATGCTAAGCTAAACGTGAACATGGCGAACATTATACTTGATACACATCAGTATGTTAACATGTTGGCATGCTGACATTAGAGCTTATCTCCAAACATTGCTTTACATGTTAAAACAGTCTCACAGAGCCACCAGCTATAGCTGCTGGCTGAAGGCTCTAAGTCTTTTTACATTTCTCTTTTTGTCTAAGTCTAGGCCAGCTGTTTCCCTTTGCTCCCAGCCTTTATGCTAAGTTAGGGTAAAGAGCTGCAAACCTACTTTAAACAGTTTGAGTCATCCTACTTTTCACAGTGCTCTCTGTGGAGACATTTATCATGTCCAAATCCTCCACCAGTTTCTAGCACAAACAAATAAGGAGATCATCATACCTGAAAACACTGCTAGCAGGAGCACATTCAAAACAGTACTAAAATATTAGTAATACAAATGGTGAGATTAAAGCCTATTTCATATACAGTATGATAATAGAGACTTTGCCATTACACCAGACTATCATTGGGATGAAGACAGAACTAAAATCTTGCAGAGAAAATTCCTCCACCTCATTTTAAGCTTGAGTGTTTCTGATTAACATCCACCGAATTCCAGCTCTTTTACACACCACTCAGACAGCTCGGTTTAAACAAGGCTAGCATGTAAACATAAATCCAGCGCGTCTGTGCAGAAGGCAGCTGTACATAACCACAGCAATGTTTCTACAGTTGTTTTTTTTTTTTTTTTTTTTTGACTTGCTCCAATCCAAACTCTGACGGGAAGAGGCTTCAGTGTAGGGCCTGATCTGGATGAGAGGTGTCATCTTTAATAACTATCAAACACTGCTCAGAGAGATTGAGAGATTAATCACTGCATGGATGTATACAGAGGGAGGCTGCCTTGAGCTTGGAGATAACATGTAATGGTGGGGTTAGGTGTGTTTTGGATCAATAGGATTACTGGCTTGATTGCAAGGGCAGAAGAGTCTGGATGTCACGGCTGAACAGACCATGACCTAACGGATGATGGAGTTAAACACATAGCACAGACCACTTGTATGGTTGCAAATTGAATTCAGGAGAAGGGGAAAACAAAACAGCCTATAATCTGAGTGTGTGTGTGTGTGTGTGTGTGTGTGTGTGTGTCGTAGGGCTTGAAGCTGGATGGCTCCAAGAAAAAAAGCAAACCGAGGATGTGATATCTCTTGTTGTTAACCAGCAACCACTGCCGTCTAATGTCCTGGCACACACACACACGCACACACACACACGCACACACACACACACACACACACACACAGACACACACACACACACACACACACACAAACAAACTTAAAAGCCCAGCCCATTTAACCACAGTGTTTAGCATTATCCAATGGGTAATCTGATCTCTCTTAAAGGAGAAGGAGGAGGCTGAAGAGACACAGGTGATGGATAATGGTCAGGAGAAGGAAGGACAGGGACTTGATGTATGTGTGTGTGTGTGTGTGTGTGTGTGTGGTGTGTGTGTGAGAGAGAGAGAGAAAGAGAGGAGAGAGGTTCAGGTGGGTGGTGGCTGTAATTGTTACCCACAGAGCCCCCTGGGGTGATCCCATGATACGTGCTGTAAATGGGTGGTGTTGGTGTTGCTGGTTGGCTAGGAGTTGTGTCTAAAATTAAACTAGTTCATTGACCATTAAACCTCATGGCGCCAAGGGTCTGGGGGTAAAATGATCAAAGACTATCCTACTCATCTTTGTTTCTTCATGATATTCACCTGCTGTAAATTTCTCCCAAAAGAGTTTCAGTAATTGTTAAGATCATTAGATTGAGTTAAGAACATTAACGTATAAAGACATACACAGCACAAAGCCAGCTAAACCCAGCATCTGGGTAGAAGTTCCACAGGATTATTTAATTTTGCTGGAGTACCAGCTGGTTAGGAGAGTTAGATAACTCTCAGATATCTCTCAACACGATGGTACATTTTATCCTATATGTCCCTGTCTTCTGTTTTTGGTTAATATATATTTGATTGATTAAAATATTAACAGTGATTAATCAATATTCAATTAATTACATCCAAAAATGTTTCCCCTCCTACTGGTTCAACAATTTCAAACTTGGTTTGATTATTACCAACTTAACCTCTGCATACTTAGCTTCCATCAGACTGTAAAAGTAAAAGGCATGAAAAGAGACTGGTAATAACAAGGAAGTAGCTAGAAGGCCAATATATATCTACATAGCTGCCCTTTGTCTTTGCTCTCTCAACTGTAAATAGTGAGCTGTGGGTGCAAATGCCCCAATTGAGTTTCCTCTGACCCAGCATCTCCTCCCACCAGGTCCCACAATACAGCAGTGGTGCCAGGGGAAGTGTAGTTTGGGTTCCCGCTTGTCTCATTGTGTTTTCAGCATGTCACATCCACAATGGCATGAAAGACGTCTTGCTGTGGGAGACGGGTGAGGGAGGAAACTGAAGCAGCTGGAGTGCACTGAGCTGAGCGGTTTTCCATTGCAAAGAGAAAAATGTTGAACTTTTGTCTTGCTGTATCATAACAATAACAACAAGAACGCAGCTTTTTGTCTCAGTGCTTTTCCTCGATCCAGAGTCTGCCGCTGCCCTCTCACATTCACGGAGATGTTGTTGTTGCTGATTTTCATCGAGCTATTCAGAGCGTGGCCTTGCTTTCTGCCTACGTCACAATGATTTAGGTTCTTCCTGCTATTTGGAGAAATAATGATGTGATAGTATCAGTGAGAAGCAGACAGGGGGCTGGAATACAAGACCACAGACTGAGCTGACATTTCCTCAGATTACGTTGTTGTCACACAGCTATAAATAAACAATACAATATGGCTGACCAACAAAATGGCAGCCTAGCTTTCTGTCACACTAACATTCTACTACTTTCTGTGGATTTTTTGTTGAGAAATACACCAGAAAAAATATACAACCACCAAAATAATTATACAAATGTTAAGCAAATTATTTTATATACTGAGGGATACATCAGTGAGGAACACACCTTGACACAATGATCTTCTCTTCAGATACTATGTCCTCAGTTTTTAAAAGAGATATTCAGTGATGATGGATTTCCTATATTGTGATTTTTAGGTGAACAAATAATTACATTCTATCCTTATTTGCATCAGACAACAAATCAAAAGAAAAAAAGTAAGGTAATTTGATACTGTACATTCCTGTCACTGACATGTACAGTTGTCATGTAAACAGATCATAAAACAAACAAGACCCAGTTTACTTCAAATCTGAGTTTTATAATGTCACAGAAGAAGACTGAGTGTTGTTGTTGAGGTTTGATTGATTTAGGCAAATCACAGCAGAGGGTGTTATTATGGGTGAGTGAGTCATCCTTGTTATGCCAACCGCAGGCCTGTTCATGTCTCAGAACATCAGTTGGTAACCAGTAAAGTCAGTTATGAGGAGTGCACGTGATGTGACAGTTATGTACTGTACACATCAGTGTGTCTGTGCATCTGAGGTGAAGAGAGTGCTGCCCAAACGTCTTGGAATTTGTCTCTTGTGGAAAGATAAAGGTCTTGAATGTGTTAGATTAGTAAAATTTGTGTTAAAAACGTGCTATGTAAACATGCTATTTAGCCAATAGCATGCTAGCTAGCAGGGGCAGGAGGCACATCGAGGAACAGAATAAAACTGGATGAATTAACAAAACTATCTTGGACACATTTTAGTACTGCTGAAATTAATATTAACACCACTTCATAATTTATATTAGTATCAGTGGTGGGAGCATAGATACATTAATACACATTAATAAGGACTTTGATTGAAATACATTTTAAAGTTCTCTAGCAATGAACTTTATCAATGTAGTATTGCACTTAAACTTCTATTAGAACCCTATATAATACCCACTTCTTTTAAACAGCACATCTCCAGTTTGGAACATATACTTTCTGTTAAAAAAATCTCAAGCCCAAGTAAATCCCCAAATGACATCATTAGGTTTATTTTTTTCAAAGTTTGGAGATCACTCTCCAGAGCCACCTAAAACATTATACAAGTGTTTTCACAGGCTAAGGAGCGCTCCTTGTGCTGAGTAAACTGGATTTTATGTGTGAAATCAGTGGAGTGCCTCTTTAAGGAGCCATGCTGTTTGGCTTGAACAATATAATGATGAAAGCAGGGTTTGGAGATTTTTCAACCTTCCACCTGTGTCTTTTGAGGAGTGCATAGTTGAAAGAAACACATCTTACAGTACGTGGCTGCAGAAGCTAGACGTTCACAGATATTTTAAGGTCAGAGGTAACTCATTTGACTGACTTATTTGACTACCTGTGTGTATGAGTCCTTACAGTTATAAAGTGAGAACTGATTAATAGGTCTGCAAGAAGTGAGCTCCACAGCAGCATCAAGTAAGCTGACATGGCAGCACACCCACACAGACACACACGCAGCAGATTTACAGCTTTGGTCCTGGAGGCATGAGTTACTTGCTGTCCTCCCTAAGATGTAGCCACTCACTCAGAAAATAATGACCCTTGGAGCAGCAGTCATTCATTTGCTGCCCAAAGAACATTCAGTCCCCCAGAAAGCTGTGAATTTATGAGAGCACTCATATTATCTGGGTTCTCCCACAGGACGTATCCACACAATCAGGCCCCAGAGAACACTTACATATCTGTCAGAGCACTTTGGTTGCTGCATTACCACTATAAACAAACTATAAAGAGTGTGGTCGCAGTTTCACAGATACAGTTGGTTAAGCAGCGTCACCTATTAAACCACTTCCAGTCAAACATATAATTACATACGTGGCTTAATTGTTTCTTCTATCCTATTATCTGTTATTTACTCTTACTCCATTGGGGTGTTTAAGGGAGTGCAGCCATGACATTTTCAGACTGGCATTCCTTAACACCAGGCCAACCTATCAGTCTATTGGCTGCTAGTTCAAGTCCCCAGATATGTAATTGTGATTTTTATAGTGCAGCCACCAGGTGTGAGTATTTGATCCTCCCCATTCGAATTCTTCCCCCAGGCTATTGCTGTAAATTACAATGGACTCATAGTGAACTGCTTTGCCCAGTCCTTCGCCTTCAGTAATCATTCTATTGTACAACAACACTCCAGCCCTCTGAAATAGGATCATTTCTCGGTTCTTGTTTAGGATGACAACATTAGTCACTTAACAAAACAATAGAAACTTCAGATCACCCAATCTATATGTATAATTATCTTAAGATTCTGGCTCACCTCATCTGTCATGACATGACTCAGAGCCAGTGGTTGTCACATAAGCCAAAATAAACCTGCTCCAATTGTTTGCACATCAACCAGCCTAATTAAGCGAGAACAAATCCAGTCATGTAATAATAATCCATGTTTGCAGCAGGTTGGGTCTTGTTTAGCCTCACCTACAGCAGAGTTCAGTAGTTGTATACAGTGGCTGGTGTTCTTTAGAAACTTGGATTTCCTTTGTATTCTACAGAGCACACAATGTTTGGAAGAGATTTGGCTTGTTGGAAGTGTTTAGTTATTGGAAAATAGATATCACAATCATCCATGTCTTGCAAGTGGATCATTTGATTGAGAGGTCTACATTGGCAAGTACTATGAAGCTAGCTTTTTAGCCGAGTAGGGTGACAGCTCCTAACTAACACTTAAGTATAGGAAACACTATATTTAGTATGTTAATATAATAAGTCTGTTTGGTTTGACAGGTAAATATAACATGAATTATGGCTTTAAAACATCATGCTGATGTTGAAAGTGCCAGCTACTAACTGAAGCTGATGTTAGATTCCCAAGGGGCCAAAATGGGCCTACCATAGGCCTAAATCAGGTTCTGGGATTGATGCCAAACTGATGATGAATTGCATGTCAGAGTCTGTTCAACACTGGTCCAATTTTGGGTGCCAGCACTGTCCCAAAGCTAGCCCAAATACTGCTAGGTTGAACTGATTCTCAGCAAATCAGCCCAAATCTGCACCCCCACACCTCTTCAAATATCCATGGTTGCTCCCACCCATGAGCAGAAACTGGTGGACTCTCCTGGTCCCCAACTGGGTGTCTGGTAGCGCTTTAACAGTTACTGGAAGCATGTATATGCCCCAGTGAGAGTGTGTGGGAACTTGTTGCTGGGCCAATGACTTTAGTACAAGACTCTCTTGGTGTTGTAGGCCTGCTGTTTAGTTACAGTAACAACACTTTTTGTCAACTCTGATATTGTTGAGCTCTTAATGTAGCCTAGTTATTGGCGTGCTCATGTGTTTACTGCCTCAGAAGAGGAGTAAATCTCTCCTTCACGTCTAATGCTATCTTTTCACCAGTGTCTATGAAATCTTGTTATTGTTACAGCTACATTACAGCTATGAGTCATTATAACCTGAGGTCTAACAACTACAACTCAGAGCTGCAGTAACAGTTCAAAAACCTGTGCAAACCACTCAAAACTGATACATAACGAATGGGAAAGATCAGTTAGTAAAGTTGTAGACTGTAACTCACAAATCAGCTCCCCTGGTTAACATCTATTCCTGTTCAATGTGAAATTTGATAAAGGCAGTGAATCATGATCTTGTATAGTCGTGGCCAGGCCTTCATCAATCTGCTTTTCCACAGAGCGTATAGCTTGTTTTCTCTGCTGACATATCTTGTTACAGACATTCTTGTACATGCAGACATCTCAGAACAAACCCATTATTCATGTTTCATGTTCCCTACACTCTGAGACAGATTTTCAGGTGAGCAATGCTAGTGCAACCAGCAAATATGTGTGAGAGGCTGCTGTGCAGAAGCTAGGGCTATAGTGAACAGTATCCCTGCTTTTCATATTTGGTGCAGTGGCTGCTACTACAGTCAGGGGGTTAACATGTGTAAAAACTTTTACATCACGGTTAAGGAGGGGTGAGAGATTATGGCTGAACCACACTGAACCACATATCCAAGCAGACTCTTAATAGTTAAAGGATAACTCCAGTATTTTTTAACCTGGAACTTATTTTCTCACGTTGCTTTGAGTAATTGATTGATAGGGATAAAAATTTTTGCCACTGACATATTGAGAATGTTATTTTATGTGCCTGACAACATTATGGATAGGATTCCTACAGAGACAGACCATTTTTTAACCAGAAATGTCACTATATATTGCTAACAGACCCCACTGACGAAAATTTTACTGAAGAGAGCACAGGAGTTGCTGGAATAGTTCTGCCTCAGTTGGTTAGATTGTGTTATTGTGTGATACTTTTACTCATGTAAAAGATCTACTTCTTCCAAAGTCACAGTTTGATTGGCCCAGTTCAGCTGGCTATCTGAGTATACAACTTTTGTATAGTTGTTTTTCCTGAAACAATTCCCAAAACCTGCATCTGAAAAATGCCAGTTTCACATGATCATCATCATCATACATATGCTAAAATAATTACATGATTAGCATGACAACAAGTTACTCATCACTAGCAACAAATCAACATCAGCAAAAGTTAACCATAAAATCAATAAATTGGTATTTTCCTGTTATATACTTTAACAATAATGTCATGTTTGATTGCCAGATTTCATACCCAACTCAAATAGACTGTGTGTCTGCTCTACTCCCTGTGTGCATGTGTGTTCAGAGGCTGCAGGGTGGAGACTAGTGACTGTGCATGTGGAGACCCACTTTGCCAATGGTGACAGGATCCGTCAGCGTTTACTAAAACCCAGAAGGAGATAGAATCAGTCAAGGCCCGCCAAACTTGGAGTGAGATAGCTGAGTTTCTATGCTCAGAACCCAAAGGCTCCATTTAGACAGAGGGGGGAAAGTTCTCAACACTTTCCAGCAGCTTACCCACTGCATTTCCATAAATGAGCCTCTTGTATCATCGTCATCATCACCATCATTATAATTGTGTTGATTCATGGTAAAATAAAAAGTGGTCCAAGCAGTGAGTGAAACAGTGAGGTGTTATATCCATAGGGTCTCAGCGGCTGTTTCACACCTTTGCATGTTAAAGTGTGAATCTGTATGACCTTGTATTATTGTGAATTGTGAGTGTGATTATTTGTATATCTTGATGTGTGTGTTTTCTATCCCTGCATGCCAGTATGCCTCCGAGTGGGAGCGTGCGTGTTTCTGTGTTAGTGTGTCACTGTGTGTGCGAGTGTGTGTTACCAGCAGCGCAGCGGTATGGCTGAGGGCCCGGCCATGAGAAGCAGCAGAATGACATCAGAGGACAAACTGTACTCATAACAATGTTCGTTTCCACGTAAACGGACAGCCTCTTTGGCCCCGTCTCCTTGGCGTCGGCCCTTCACCTCCAATCAGCGCCCAACATCATCATCATCATCATCATCATCATCATCGCCTTCAGGGGGGCTGTCCAATTACATCGTCCTTCTAGCCTTGACCTCCACGCTGACTGCAAACTATCCATTTCACACTGACTCCCCTATTCTTTCCCTTTGTACCTCTTTCTTTGTCCTTCTGTTTGTATTTCTCTCCTTTTCGCCCTCCTCTCTTTCCACTCCTCCCTGTCTGTCTCTCTCTTTCTCTTCCTCTTTCTCCCTCTGTGTTGTTGGTGATGGCTGTTTTTCTTGGCAGGTGTGGAGACATGATGGTGGTTTGGTCCCAGTGACACTGCACATTTTCCCCTATTTCTCTCTCTTCCTCTCTTCCCTTCCTTTCTCTGACGGTCTATTCTTGGCAGATGACTCTGCGTCCTCAGCAGTTTATAGGCGTTGCTCTCCCAAGGCGTTACGCTAATTGTTCTTCCATTTCCCCATCGCTACATCACTGCATCTGAATGTGTGACTGATTGAGCATGTGCATTTGTCTTTTTTCTGCGTGTGATCATACAATCAGTTTTGTATATTTGCTAAAGTGAATTCGTATGCACTGTGTTCTGTTTGAGTGTACATTTAGGTTGTAATTTTGTATATGTATGTGTGTGGGTGTCACTTATCACCCCAGCATCTCTTGATTTAGGAAAGCCTGGCATGGTTGCCAGTGTTCCACAGCAAGTGTTATGTAATTAGACCTAGTTCTATGGATGCTGCAGATGTCTGTGTGTGTGTCAGTGTGTGTACGTGTGTGTGTGTGTTACAGTTAGCTAGCCATCTCCAGGGCATCTGCTCTCCATTATGTTTTAATGGTTGTCAGATAAGAACATGACAAACGGATGCAGAATGCCTGGGAGGTGCCTCAGCTGCCCCACTGGGGGAGCTAGTGAATCACTGAAGAGAGGATAACTCTTCTACTTTTCCATCTCTCCTTCCTTGTCTTCCCACCAGGAGCCCAAAAACCTAAGACAAATAATTTTTGACGATAATTTTTATGATTTGTGTTGGCTCTGCTTCTGTGCCAGATGGGTGGGATTTGCCACATAGAACAATACAATGAGTGCCAGAACTATTAGACCATCATTTGAAAGTATTTGAAAGCCAGTTTGTTGAACTTTTCTGTAGCTGGCAACTTGACTTGACACTATTTGAGCCGTTTTAATAGTGTGCACTCTGTCTAACCTGCTGGTACTCCAAGCAGGTTAAAGTAAATGTTTGAAAGTTATTTGACCTGGGTCTGTTTTTCTTTTTGTCTGTTCCCATTTACATCATCATTCCTTTCCTCTCCCTTTGACTGCCTTTCTCCTCCTCTACTTTACAGTCACATCTTATAGCCATCTAATCAACTCTGACATTTTTTGTAAAGGAGAGTTGCTTGGATAATGTCCATGCAGTCAAAGAAAAACTAAAAATCACTTTGGATCAGTATAGAAGTGCCGTTCCTGTACTGTGTTACCTTTACCTGATGATTGTATCATTTTTATTATTATAATTGGGTTATTTATCCATCCATTAGCTATACTGTTTATTCTTCAAGAGTCATTGGGGGGACTGGAGCCAATCCCAGCTGACACTGGGTGAGAGGCAGGCTACACCCTGGATAGGTCGCCAGTCCACAACTGGCTTATTTACCCAAACTGAAATCTAATTTTTTTTTTTTTAACGTTTTATCTTAAAAATGTCAACAATGTACATACAAAATTTAAGAGTATAAATACACATTAATAGTCAGTGAAAAATATTGACATCTGTAGTCAACAACATGAAGAGTCTAGCGAAACTAACACACTCACAATGACAATGTACTGATGCAAAGATTTATCTGCAGAAAACCTTGAGATATCCAGGCACGAATCTCCACAAAAATTATATAAAATAGCCAAATCTGAATTATCCTCAGGTTCCACAAATACAAGCTGGACCTCATCAAATGCATAGCAATAATAAGAGACAGCCAAAGTGATGCATAACTTGTTCTTAGGTGGGGGCATATAAAGAGAGAACAGGTCGGAGGATACAACGGATACAATAAACTGATAATTACATAAAAAGGGAAAAAAACATTCAAGAGTTACACCAGATATCTCAGCTCATTCTGTTAGACAACCTAACTATCAACAGCTTTAAAATGGACATTTAAAATCAGTGACGCAGCTTTCACCACCACTGCACCATTTGTAACTCTGTGCTGTGCCTCTGATGGAAAAGATAAATATCCCTCCATTCTCCCTTTTACTTTGCATCTCTCCTCATCTGTTCTTTCCTTGCCTCTCCTGGATCACCTCTCATTTTTCCAGATGGTCTTTTCACACTCCATTCATTCTGCTTGGACAGCAGGAAGTCAAGCCTGTATGGGACACTGGGACATGAATGTGTCCCCCTTGGATGCAGATCCACCCAGTGGAAATTAATTGGAACTCTTTAGGATCTTCCAAGTTAATACTGCCAAGGTGGCCACCCAGCCAACAAAATGAGTTATGGTGTAGCTGACCTTGATTTCACTGCTTTTTAATATGCTTCTCTACTCACTTTTTTCTGTTTCTTATTTTCTGCTATGCTGAAATTTAATTTCCAAATATGAGTCAAATGAATCTTTACCTGGCTTTACCAGCACTTTCTTCAGTGTGAGATATTTTTATTGCATGTACGTGGCAATCATAAAGACATGTCAGAATCAAATTCCCTCACACCACCACTCAACCACGGTCTGTTTCTCATTGCCGCTCTCTTTTGGAGTACCAGCATGTGTCAGAAGCTCCCAGCAGCCTCTTCAAATAAAGACAGTAATACACATGACTTAAGCCAAGTGCTATTCCCGTAATCATCTTCCTCTGACACAAATTAGGTGCACTGCTTAGACTCCTGTCCTGTGTTACAACCCCTCTTTGAGACTGTCGGAGTGGGGTCCTGAAAACAACATGGTTTATGGCTGCCGAGTGTTTGAAATGCAACACTGCTCAAAGGGAACCCACAGGTCTTCAATTAAAGGCGTGCAAACTAGATGAAGCCATGTTCCAGTTCTCAGACACTGCAAGATTCAATAACAGGATCCCATTTGTTTGCAGGGAGACATCCCTATACAAAAGTCATGTGTATATTGGTTCAGGCATGATCTCTCTCTTTATTTCTCTTAAAACCTGCACAAATGAGTACTGGCCCATTCTTTCCTTGTTGAAGCTGGGGATAGTAATGTGTGCGAGTGAGAGCAGCAGATAACACTCTTACAAACATTCACATAGAGTACTGGTGACATAAACTACTGAAAAAATCTAAACATTCAAGCATACACACAGGACTGACTTTAGACTCTTTTGCACTATTCTGTTACAGAGGTGGCTGACCTTCTCCTAGCAGGGTTGCTACAGGACCTACCAAATATGTTATACAATTTGACCTGAACCAGTGTGTTTGTGAGGTGGTGTTAAGCCCAGGAAGCTTTGCTACAGACCTACATGTGTGTACATGAGTGTGCGTTTTCTTATATGTGTCTGTATTTGTGAAGCAAATGTCGACACACATTGACTCTTTGACTTCATTTGCACAGGGGGTAGAGCCTGTATGTCGGGTCAACATATGCACACATCTATGTGCATTGTGTATGTATACAGATGCACAAGAATCATATGCATAAGTATTTGTACAAATTTGTATTGGTGTGCACATAATGATACTTGTATGTGAGTGTTTGTATACCCTGTGTTACTGTGTATGTGTGATAATGGTGATTGCAATAACATGTCTGGACTTGCACAGATTTTATGTGTGTGTGTGTGTGTGTGTGTTCATTTGTCAGAGATAGGAGGTTGAGTGAAGGCACACCTAAAGAGACACCTAATCCTCAAGCACAGACCCAGACCTGGCTAGAGCATGACCCAGGACACAGGTAGTATTTGCTCTCTTTCCTGTCACCACATGCACGATTGTACTACTGCGATTACTGTCCAAAAACAGCACTGATCCCCTGATCTATATATCATCTGCTTGAATGTTAACAAGGATGAATGACTACTGCAAAAAGCAAGATTTCTGGGGAAGACTACATACCACGTGTCATATAATCTTAAATCAAGTGTGGCCTATCCTTTCTGAATGACATGGTGTGAGTTCAACAGATTTGTACAAATTATATTATGCTTGTTTATTATAGTCATGGATGACAAATGTTTTAAATGGACCAGTATATCAAAATTTAAAACAACCTCCCCACAAATAGCAAAACCTGAGTGCTGGACTGGATGAGCTGATGTGGCCATCTGTAGTTATAACACCATTGTATGTGTTTGAGTTAGGGTTTGCATCTAAACCAGTCTTTGACCTTGTTTCCCTACATCCACACACACACACACATCAACACAAACCAGGTAATATTAACACCATAAGTTTCAGCTTCTGTGTAGATAGACCAAAACTCTTTTGCTGGTTTCCAACTTACAAATATTTGTGAAGCACTTCATGTTATTTATGTGCAATTACAGTAAAACATTCTAATCTTTCAGTTGCTCCACCTCAGGACAGATGTACAAGAACACAGAAAGACACATAGACAGAAAATATCCTGATTCTCACACGACAGCAGCGCTCCTCATCTTTCGTAACAGTGACCCAAATGACGAGAGCTGGCTGCCTCTTAGTCTGCTCGCCATTCAATCAGCCTGTCTCTGATTATTGAGTGGTGGGCGTTCTCCATCTTTTGTCTACGGTGGTTGGAAATGCAGATCCTTGATGAGGCAAAGCATGAGGTAAACTTTTTGGAGTGTTTATAAAGGGGCTATAGGGGACTTACGCAGGATTACAGGATTTCCAAAGGATTGGTTTGGTTAATAAATGCAGGCTTGTTGGATCCTGCTTTTTTGAGTGATAGAAAGGGAATGCTGGTTGGCAGGGTGAGCAGCACATTCATGCACATATGCACAAACAAACACATGCACATACTTCAGGCTTGCAGTTACTGTGGTGAGATGAAACCTGCAGCAACGTCTCAGGAGCTCTCTTCATCTGATAGGCTCTGCTCATAAATCCAAGAACAGATCAGTGGAAACTGCACTCTGCCCACACTCCCACACACACACATATACACAGGCATACACATCTGTAAAGTATCATGGCCCCCCATTCACCGGGGAACTGTCACTGGGCTCTTGAAAAACAGACAGCAATCACCATCTGAGAGAATGAAAAGCAGCAGAGCGTGTAAAGAGAGGGGGAACTATAGGAATAGGAAAATACCTCAGCTTTAGATCCTGATTTCTTAAACTATTGGTTGGAATCCAGGATGAATCAGGGGTTTAATGTTGCTTGTTACGCATACAGGAGAACACCAACATGTGTCAAAGTGCAGGCAGGAGTGCCGTGACTTTTTAGATTTAAATTATTTTTGCTGAAAAAACAATTTATCTGTTCACTTCCTCAGACTTTTCTGGTGTTTCTCACTGAACATAACAGGGACACATAGTTACCTAAATATGAGCATGTAAAATACTGTGCAGAATGAGGTTTTTATTTCCTGACAGTAGTTCATTCAAATTGAAGATATTTTGTGTTTCTCTAAACAAGTAGATCAGTGTACAATGTCAGCTGCCCCTGCTTCTGGTTAAAGTCTCATTCACTTCCTCCACTGATAACGTTAACTGGTTGACAGAGCACTTCAATAGTTTGGCCATGAAACTCTCCCAGTTGAATCAACATTACAAAACACAAACAGCTCAGTTAGGAAATATATTATGCTTTGAAGGTACAAGCTTGTTCACATAGAAACCTAAAGTAGGAGGTCAATGACAACTCTCAGGTGCATTTCAGCCAGAAATATCCAATCCCAGATCCTGAAATTCTGTAACATCCACTACTAACAGTGGGCAGAAGCTGAAAAGGCATTGAGAAAATTGATGTGCAATTTAAATAGAATCACTTTTAATTTCAATAGACAATTTTCTATGACCTCATCAACTGTGGTGCAATGTTTTGTTCACAGTTGAGATGCAAAAGTGTTTCAAATTCAGTACAGCTCTGATTCACCATGTCCTATTTCAGCCATGTTTTTCAGAGCTCCATGTTGTGTGTCTGATGGAACAGAACACTCCTGTTTTAAACACTACAACTTTTCTCTTATGCAAAAAGAATCCCTGAAACGTAAGTCTTTTTCTTTCGTTTTACACATGTAACTAATTGTATGATTTTAGAGATGAATGACACCGACTGGTTGACATCTTGCCTGAACAAATATACAATATCATCATTATATATACAGTATACAGGCATAACAAGTTTGAAAAGAAGACTGGGTGCCTGTCCAACAATTGTAAACTGAAAATAATAATACACATCATGTGAATTCGATTTGCTGTGTGTGTGTGTGTGTGTGTGCGCTTGCGTGCATGCATGTGTTTAGATTTTGCGGTCCACTGAATACATATAACTCAAAAAACACACTCGCTTTTGGCACAAAAGACTTCAGGGTGGCTGTGATTGGCTGCAACAGGGCACACTGATCCACGTTAAATCCCAACGGGGGGAGAGAAAGAGAGTGAGAGAGAGAAATTGATGGAAAGAACGAGAAACCAAGATGGAGAGAGAGAGAGACGTAGAGAAAGACTCTGCCAGGTTTAGAGCATTCCTGCTTTTATTGTATATGATGCAAGCTACTTGCCTCTTTTGCTCGTTGACCTTTTGTACGATACTTAGAGAATGAACATGGATACACACACACACACACATACTCTTCCTCCCTGATTCCTCATTTCTCAGACAACTCTCAGCTGGTCTGGACTACAACCAGCACCGCAGACTCTTAAAGTAAACACTACTCAGATATTTCAGTCTTATCACCATCCGCTCTCCTCCATTCAACCCCCCCTGCCCAACACACACACACATGATCCAAACATCACCCCGCCCTCCCTCCCCCGGTTATAACTCCTTTTTACAGTGTGCTTTGGAGTGTTTTACAGTAAGAGATTGGTCCTTGTGTGATTTATGAGGCCTTGGGTTGTGGCATGGTAAAATTAACTGTACCACATTTTTCCCTTTCTAGAACCAAGTGTTACATATTAGGACGTGACTGGTACTGATGAGCACTGAGCTGATCCATCCATTGCTTTTTAACAGTGCAGGCTATTAGTGTAAGGGTAGAGAAGTCAAATGACAGTGATAATGCAGTTATCTCCATTAAAAAGAACTAAAATCTGTGTGTTTTAGGACAGTAACACATATCTGTCTATATTCCAGCAGATTAGCTTTGAAATGAAACAGTGGCTTGTGGAACTTCAAAGCTAAAACCATTGATTTTAATTCAGCGTTAAAAAAAAAAAAGTTCTTAGCTGTCCAAGCCAATCGCCTGACTTCATTTTAATTGAACAACAAATAACTGAAGGCAAAAAGCGAGAGGAACAAAATGTCATCTGATATTTCTAAGTTACAGACTTAAGCCACAAGATCTGACAAATATTAAAACTGCTCTGATTTAGATTTTTATATTAACAGTGGATTAAATGACTATGTACATTATGCAAAGTTTTGCTGATAATGATGAACCCACAGAGAATCATTACCCAGCTCTGAAGGTCCTCAGCTCTACAGTTCATTTAAGCATCTTTCAGCTCTTTGTTTTGGTTTTATGACCCACAGCTTTACTGTTTTGGTTCACTCTCATCAGCAGCCAGCTGCTGTTTCCATGGCAAAAGTTCCCTGTGCACTACCTACCCAACACCAACATGCAGACAGACATAATTAGCAACTAGCATGAGAACATAGTGAGCATTTAACAGCTAAAGAGCCAGATGCTTTTCTCAGGAGTTGGTGGGGACCCAAGATACGACTCAAAGGAGAGTGAATATTGGACGTACGTTTGTTTGTTAGGTGGCAACAGACATGACTCAACATGATACGCAATGTTACTCTGTGTCTGCTGGATGTGGATGTACACTGACTCAAACATTTACTGATTGGATTATATTGCAGCAGTTGTTTGCTGTGGCTGGGTACATGTTTCTTGCCCAATACTGCACCGATTCCAAAGAGTTTTGTCCCTGTTGATCATTTGCACTCAAAAAATGGTAAAACAAGGTTAAAATTGTACCAGAGCTATCCTTGAACTTGTCCAATTACTGTGTGTCCATCAAAATGTTGTTACTATGGATAGACACTTTGTACCAGTTTTAAAGCTAGATATGTAATGCATCAGTAAGACCTTAACTCTCAGGAGAACTGCATAACATCTGTACCAAAATCCTTTAATTAACAACTTTTTAATATTTACGCCACATTTGTTGTACTGTTGTATCAATCATGTATTAATAATTATTATCAGTGAGAGAAATGCATTGAGCTTTTCTGAATTTACCAACATTTATAACTCAGATAAAAACTTCCTGACATGCAGAGATAAATACTCCAATGTTCAAACTTTGTTCAGCCATTAAATCACTTGTTTATACAATGTAGTTTGAACTTTTCATCTATCAACACTTTGATTCTTGCATCTTGCCAAGTTTCCACCGAGAGATTTGCGTCACCTGCTGAGCAGCTGTGTTTTAGACGATCGTGAAGGAACATTCAGTGACCAGATGAAGATACAGCTTTTAAATAACTGAAAGTACGTCATTCCCACACTGAACCAATTATCAGAATCTTTGCTAGTTTGGATTGTTTTGGGGAGTGAGATTTTAACCATAATGAAGTATGTATCAATATGACACCTCACAATCAAAAACTAGTCAGACCATCATAGGACACTAAATCTCAAACTCAAGTTGCATTTATGTACTTTATTGCTGAGAGTGAGATGAGAAGATTGATGCAGCTCTCTTGTCTGCTGATGAATATGAAGCTGGAGAAGGTTAGCTTAGCTGTGCATAAATAATGGAAACGGGAAAACAGCTAGCCTTTCATCTTTTACCTCATGTGACTTGTTGATAGGCTTTAGTGTTTTTTGCAGGTGGATTTAAAAGAATCCATGTTGAAGAAGTTTTCCCTATTTCTAATCTTATACTAAGCTAGCTCTCACCAACTCTGGATAAGAAGGTGAATTACTGTCTTCCCCAACATATAGAATTATTACTTTAATAAAGTATTTGGTAATATATATATGGTTGCTTCAATGTGTCCACATCTCTGGTAAAAAAAAATGGATTTTCTGTGATGCCCATATCCTGATTAACAACTGTGTCATCCTGCTATCTGAGAGCAGTTGTTGGTGTCTGTAGGAGAGGCCCCAAACCCTCCCCCCTTCCAATATGGAGCTCTATCTCACCCACATAATTAGGGTCAGATCTTATCATCACCCCCCCCAACCCCTCCTACCTTCTCCTCCTCCCTCACAATCACTCCAGCTCTCTTTCATCTCCCCCAAAAGAATGCTTGTTTATCTTTTGCCCTCTCCAGATAGGACAGGAACAAAGATGCTTTCTGTGGTTATGTTTGTGTGTGTGTGATGGAGAGAGCAAACATGAGTGAATAAAGTTAAAAAAAAAATCACATGCAAAAGGAAAAAGTGTGTGACATTTGGCGGATGAAGGAGTCCTTACATACTGTGCATATATGTAAATCCCTGTGTTACTTCAGAGTAAGTGTGTGAAACTGTTAATAACTGAGCAGCAGGAGGTACTTAAAATAGTCTGAAAATAAGTTGGCACTCCACACGCACACACACACATGTTTCCATAGACTTATTTTGACAGGTTTAAATTTCAGGAATCATTCCATCATCTCCTCTCTGAAAAAAGAAAAATATATAGGTATATATTTAGGTAAAAGGAGAATGTCTTTATGGCCTTGAGTGTGAGTTAGTGAGTGATATAAAGAGAGAGGTACTGTCAGTTATGTGTGTGTCTGCTCATTTACCTGTGCTGTTTACTCTATAAACTACAGGAAAACAGCACTAAGTACTGTTTGTCATGTCAGGAGCTAATTGGACAGTTTGTGTTCGTGTGTTTGCGTGAGTGGACCCTCACAATGCTATCGCTGTTGAGGCAAGCGGCTGACACCCAAGAAGTAGCGCTACCCACCTAAGTCTGCGTATTACTGGTCTGAGGCCACCGTATGAGACTGTGAACACATGAAAATTCATCTTTTAACCTGCAACATGCTGCAGAAAATATTGTTTGGAGGAATTTCACATTTTTGTAGGAGTGGTATTTTGTGTGCAGGACACAAGCCAATCAAATCAGCTCCAACCTCCATTGGTTAAGACCAGCCGTGCTCTGAGTTCCTCCACCCTTCCTGTGTACATACGCGTGTGTGTGTTTGTGTGTGTGTATGTGTGTGATCTGGGTATCAGGTAGACTCTCCAGGAGGGGAGGTGGCTGGATGTTTGGATGGAGGGAGTGTTGATGGAGGAGAGACTGGGAGAGGGGGGTGGGTGGAGGACTTGGGGGGGGAGGCAGAAGAAAAATAAGAAACAGCTGGCTGCTCTGAGTTGTTGGCCTCTTGTCAAACGGGAGGAGAGGAGGAGAGTTGGCGTCACCAAGCCAACTGTGCCATATGGACTGAATGGAGTGCAGTGCAGTTGTAATCTGAAAATATAAAAGTGTAATATTTATTGTATATTCACGCATTTATTACTTCTCCTCATGGGTCTTAGAACTCTTTCAACATCTGCGCTTCTCCTAATAACGCAATAATTTTGTATCTAGTGACTACTGGCTGCCCTTAATGACACAGAGGCCTCACAGGGATCATTACAGTTTAAGCTCATCTAATGTCATGTCTCCCATCTGATCTGTCATAACTTTTCTTCTGGAAATCCTTGTATCCAAGGATTACAGCCTCCACCCAACTATTAAACACCCTCCCTCTGATGGTCTGCTGGGAGTCCCATAGTGCTGGACTCCTGGATGAGGCCCATTGGTGAGCTAAAGGTTACTTAGGTCACTTGCAGACTTGTTGGTGTTCGTCCCTGAAAAGCAAACATACTCACAAAAACCATAAAACTAATATGAGATTATGTATGTACTTTTATTGTTGAACTGAAGAGGCTGACATTTGGATATGGTCAGTGGTGGCCTACTTGGAAAATCGAATCAATTACTCATTACATTTTACTAATTGAAAAAGTAATTACAGTGAAGTTACTTTGTAAATCAGCAAAAGAAATGAGCTAAATTACATGTCACATTACTTTTGTTGTCCAGCTCCATCAAGGGTCCCTTTAAACAACTCCAAAGTCTGTATTGAGTTTGTTTACTTAAAGCTACAAAATGTAACTTTGCTGAGTAAGGACGGGCTCTGCTGCCACAAGTGGTGATCATTCTGTTGGGCTCCAAGTCACATATAGAAGCTGAAACATGGCTGAATGGTATATATTACTCTGGTTTCCAGAGCTGGAAGTGCTGTTCCTGTAACAAACACTTTTCCTGCTCCAGAGATGAACACTGGTTTTAACTCAAAGTGGTTTTCCCATCAAATGATTCTGAAGCTGTTATTTTAATGTAAAATAGTTCTGCTCAGAGTGGAACACCCTTTACAACAAGATTCACACCCTCAAATGAACATTCTAAATTAAACCTCTTAATGCCCATTACTCTTTATTACAACTTAGGTCTTGGTTTCATAGTTTTGGTTTTAGTTCTGTCCTACTGGTAATAACAACACTGTGCTCAACAAGTTAATTGCTGTCATCTGGGAACATTATGACATTGCTTAAAAGGAGTTTAGATGGTGCAAGAAATACAAGCAGTCAGATTATCACCAATTCTTTAGGCATGCTTACTCTCAGTTTTACCTCCAAATAAAGTGGTTTAGATAATCTGGCTGAACCTTGTTGGAACAATGTTGTTTCCAGATCTCAGCAATTACTTTACAAGTATGATGTTATCATTACTGGCAGAAATGATAACCAAATCTATGAAAACAAGACTAATTGTGGCCAGTGGTCAGTAAGGCCAGCACTGATCCAAATCAAAACTGTATATCAGCCTGGCCCGACTCACAGCTCTTTGCTGTGGGTGTGAACATACATGTGTGATTTTATAAGAACAAATCTGATATTCCCTTATTGAAGAACTTTAACTTAATTAATTTTAAAAGGTTTAAGGTTCCAAACACTAATATCATTCGGAAAAAGTTCTTAATCACGCAGCTGTGTAGCTGGGAATTTAAGATAAATGTCTTCACACTCCATGAATCATTGTGGGACTCCTTTAGGGATCATGAATCCCAGATTGAGAGCTTGTTGTGTTAGTGGATAGAGGAAGTAACTGAAGGATGGAGAAAATAAATAGCTGTGTTGCGAGGTTCTTGGATTCAGAGCAGGGACCAAAAATTGTGGGACGACCTTTCACCCCTCACAAATCATAGAGGAGTGTGAGTTTGGTCCATTAGTGGTCAGTTCGTGACCATAACTCAGAGCTCGGCTTGTACACCCCCCCCCCATTTTCACTCATCAAGACCCTTACCCTGTACCCCTTCAGCCTCCCTCACCCCTCCTGAATTTGCCCCACACTCAACCCTATAATTTAGGTGAAAGATTCAGCGGCTGTTATTTTTATTGAATTCCCAATAACGTCGCTGAGATTATAGTTAAGTGTAGGCGAATGGAGCTCGCGGTGCTGTTGCGGGAGCCATTCTGGGGCCAGTGGGATGCTGAGACTGGTGCCAGGTTGGGAAATAGGGAGGTCATTGGCTGGATTTTACACAGTGCAGGGGAAAACGCAGGGCAACAATCATCACATTTATAGATGGCTTGTTGCTTGCTCTGGGTCCCGGGCAGGCGCTGCCAGGTTTAAAGCCAGCCAGCGGGCTACTGGCCGCTAATAAAGGGATTTCATCCACAGGGAGTTGTAAAGACACTCCACACTATATAGAGAATGTGTGTGTGAACGTGTGTATAACTGTGTGGTATGCATATTCAAGCATGTGAAGTGATAATTGATTTTGTATGCTAATGAGACCACTTCTTTGTGTATGTCCATGCATTCTATTAAAGCTCTTCAGTGCAGCATGATGACATTCATGACTCAAACCTTCGCCATCCAGGGCTTCATGTCCTCTGTTATGAATTTTCACTGAATCACGCTGACTAATTTGTTCCACGACACTTGTGTTTTTGTTTCCGTTGCTAAGTGACATTCTATGATTAGCGATTATGAATGGGGGCCTATTTGGCTCTTTTCAAGGCCGACACAGTGACGTCAAACACAAGGTTTTTATTCATCCTTCCTCTCAATCAGTTGTGTATCAGACTCATGATCTAACGTGTGTATGTGTGTGTGTGTTATTGCTTCAAGACCTGAAGTACTGTAATGCTTGAGTTGCATTCAAGGACAGAGTTTTAATACAAATGGCCTAAAATAGTGTCTCCATGGCCATTCAGAGCGTAATGCCTTGCTGCTGAATAGCACAAGGGATGAGAAGTAATGCCTGTACAAAATAATGCCATCAGCTCACAAAAGGAAAATTGTATGTAATGAATGCATATGTAATTAGTAACAGTGTGTATATATCTGCTCTAATGTGAGCTGCGAATGACTAACTTATAACCTACAGTTATAACTGAGCATTGAACTACACAAGACCAAAGGTTATGTCGTTAGCAAGCTACATATTAATTTGTATGAGTTTAAGCTAACATGGCTCTGCCCTGCACCTTGTTGTATTTGGGAAATTTACATGGTTAAAATGACAGTCTGATGTATTTTTCCATATCATACTTACAATACTAGGACTATACAGCTCTGGACTGCAATACAACAGTTCTGTTTATTTATTTCCATTTCTTATACAGGAATTATCCTCTCGTAAGGATGCCACTTTTTTATCTGGGACATTTAGCGTTAACACAATAGCAATTATGTAGCCATGTAAGTGCAAGGGAAGACACTTTTACAGGATTCTTGTTTTAGACCAAGTAAGCCAGAAACATTAAAGACTTGGAGTTAATTAGTGAGCTTAAGAGGGGGTACTTTTTTTTTTTTTTTTTTTAACTTTGAACAGAGGTAGGCTAGCTGTTTCCCCTTGCTTACAGTTTTTAAGCTAAGATAAGCTAATTACCTCCCCTCTTATACACACTGTTTCTTTAATGGTTATCTAAAAATGGATTTTATTGGTTTACTCTCCAAGGGCCTCTTAACTCTCACTAAAAGAAAAGAAAAAAAAAAAAAAAACAGAATCTGATCATGTTCTAGTTCTTTTCATAGGTGGAATGTGTTTCTTACATGTGAAAAATTGCCCTGACATTTACAACACATTACAATGCAAGTGCAACAGTGGAAATACAAACACCCAACAGGCCATACAATGTGCAAAAGTGCCCCATATGTCTACTACACACTCACTGGTCTGGTCACTGCAACTTCTCTATTTGAATGTTACACAGCGTAGTGAAGTCTGGCCTGCTCTGTGTATTTTACCCCTCTGGTCTGTAAATCTGAATCTCTGGGGTTTCACTACACTTTCTCACGTTCCCCATCACACACACATACATACCACACATGCAAACACACAGTGACACACAGTGAAGTAGTGGTTGCCCAGTGCTCTCCAGAGAGCAGGTTTGGTTACAGTTTTGCATGAATCGTAGTGGTGACTCTGCAGACACTTGACTCCTCCACTGAGGGTAGATGAAGCCAAAATGGCCTCCTCCGCCTACCCACCACATGTCTCAGTCCCAGACACAACACTGTTTTTGAACTGGTAGCAAGATTGGGCTTTTCTCACACTTGTAATGACATTACTGTGTGTGTAGCTCTGTGTCTGTGAGTCTGGCCATTGGTTCCCAGGACCACCAGACCACCTTACACCCCACAGCTGTCTTGAGTGTAACCTCCTGGATGATCCTCAGACTAATCCCTCTGTAATGATACTCTGATCACTGGAAAGACACCAACAATGTTATATCCCTTTTACCCCCCACAACCCCTTAACAACCCCCCACAACCCCTCCTCCACCTCCCACCCCAACTTGCTGCCTCCCCTACATAACTAATAAAAGAACCTTTACTAACACACAAATTGTCACTTACATTTACTTTTATGGTAGTAGTTGCATGTTCCAGAACAACTCATGTTGTGTTTAGTGAGTATTCTGCAAAGGTTTAAAGATGAATAAATAAACACAAGCATCCAAATAAACTGGGAAGAGTCATTCAGGAGGGCACATATTTGGCCTCTGTTGTGTGATAAATGCATCTGTGTCATACATGTCATATTACCATCACATCATTTTATGAGTGTAAAAAACACATCTCTTGATCCTCAGATTTATCTTGTGACACCTTGAGGGCCTTGACCCCCATGCTGGGAAACATTGCTGTAACAGATAGTGTAAGAAGTGAAGAAGCCCTTCCTTAGCTCCTGGTTCATGGGTTTGACAGTGAAAAACTAGAGCTTGTTTCATCAAGCAGCAAAGAGTCAGACAACATAAAAAGCACACATGTATTCATCACATTTTAAGCATGAATGCATACATTAGATTTACCCCTAAAGTCATCCAGATAAAAGCAGTAAAGTAATAGTTTGAGAAATACTCTCATATCCTATCCTATGTTTAAAATCCGGCTGCAGCTAGAGGATGATTAGCTTAGCTTAGCATAAAGACTGGAAACAGGGGGAAACAGCTAGCTTGGCTCTGTCCAAAAAATAAAACTGTCTGCTAACTACAATTTAGAGTGTAAAAATGGCAAGTTGAGTTTGGTTATTTCTCAGCTGGGACTATTTCTGTCCAAGAAATAGTCTAGTACACAACTCACCCTATGAGTGAGATGTTTTTTCTACTTTTTGGCTTTTGTAGGATTAAACAACAGCAACAAAATATAATGTGTAAATTAGCTTTAGAGGAGATAGTAGGCACATTTTTGAATCTTTGGACAATATTAGGCTAGCTGTTTTTCCCATTTTCCAGTCTTTGTGCTAAGCTGAACTAACTATTTGTTGGCTTTTGCTTCATATTTACTGTGCAGAAATAAGAGTTGTATCAACCTTCTCATCTAACTTTCTTCAAGAAAGCAAATAAAAGGATTTCCTATTCCTTGACCAGAAGCCAAACACCAGCAGTTGTTGCAGTGACAGCTTCTATGAATGCCTTGAGAAACTAATTTGAAAATTCCACTGTCTGTCAGGATCCTCTTTAAATGATAGTCTAGTATTACTGTACATTCCTCTTTGGTCTGTCACTGAGAAAAAAGGGCAGCTGTCTTATTTTTCTCCAGACATTTAGAAAATAGTTTTCCAGTCTGTAACTGCTGCTCCTCTCTTTCTTTGCCCCTTCATTGGCCTGAAGTTGTATAGCCGTGTGACCTCTGCCCCCCAAACGGCATGGAGTCTTGTTGACGTAGTGAGCGGATAGGACCTGGGCTGCAGCCCGTGGCAGCTTCTCAGCAATTGCCAATAAAGCAGTGCTGTGATTTACTCGGGCCACTGCTGCCAAAAATAAGCAGAATAGAGTTAAACTTGTCCTTGGCAAAGAAAGACGTCTGATTCCTGATTGTGCCTCAGCCAAGAACATCTTTCCCCTGCCTCTAGTGTACACAAACACAGACGCACACACCAGCTCTGTCACCCCTGATTCGTTGTGTACGTGTGTGCGTGTGTGCTTGTATTCACTCAGACCCAGCATGTGTTGCGGCTCATCAAGCCAGAACATGGAAACTGTGAGTGGCTGCAGATGTTGAGAAGAGGAGAAGATGATGTTTTTTCTTGGTTTTAACATGCTTCCTCGCACTCCACTAAGACGCCTCGGCAGACCTTCATCTTATCCCACAATCACTGGGGCTTAGAGAAGGATCTCATAGTCCACATAGTTCTCACTGCCCATCACCTCCCATCCCTACACAGTGATCCCTTGAGGATTAGGGCTCCAAAGTGTATCTGAACTTACTGCAGCACCTTTTGAAAATACAGTCAAATAGGAATCATGAACAGAGTGGGAGTCAGTTTAGAAGGAGATCTGTGATCAGAAATCATAAATTTAAATCTGAAATGTTTGCTAGAATGTCTAAGGTACAGTTTCTCAGACATAAATTAAAAGTAATCTGACCCCCAGTCTGATGGATGAACAGAGGAACCACGGGACATTTGCAGAAGAGAGAATTCCTCAAATATGAGTGGGCGAACAGAGCAGACAGTATCATCCATTGATAATGCAATTAACAGGCGCTCATGCTATCAGCCATCATGATTAATCCTGAAACGTCACAGCAGCCACTCAGGAATCCACCCGCAATATCCCCGTGATAATCGTGTCGGATTCCGGATGGGCCGTCGGCTGGACCGCCGCACCGCACAGAGGCTTATTCACCAGATGAGATGTGTGGGAGAAAAAAGCTTGACCATGGAAACTATACATTAAGCCTGTGGTGTCAGCGATCTCTCACCGTTGTTGTCACACTCACAGGGATTCTCACACTCCCCCCGCCACACACCTGTCTCTGTGTGTTAAGAGTGCGGTCAGGCCAGTGTGGAATTTTGTGTGGCACTGATGCTCTTCAGGGTCCTGAGGTCACCCTGTGTGGAAGTTTGTGTGTGCTTTTTTATCGACTGAACAGTTGTTGTGTCTGCGGTGTGCGAAATCACTCTGAATAAATCATCAGACCCATTCTTGGATTTTATTTCACTCAGCTGCAGCTCCAAATTTACTTTGGATGTACCGATAGCAAAGGTTTTGGGGCCAAGTATCTGCAAAAATATTCTGTGATATGAACACTTATGGGAAGGCCTTCGCTGAGTCTCCAGTTTCTTGTCATTTCCTGTCAGTGTTTGCCATGAGAAGCTTGTTTAAGATATTATATTTTACTAAGGTGCAGATGCAATATGAAATACCCAAAAGGACAACATCCATAAAATCTAAATGGTCTTGCGAAAGCTGACAATGGGTTATTATCCTGCTCTAAAAACCATTAGAAGTACTCTGAGTCAGATATTGCCAAATTCTTGGACATGCTCCCCTGACATTAAAGAGTCCAGTGCAACTCTTGCATCCAACTGTTTTATTTCAAAAGATTTAAGTGCTGATGGAGTGCTATATTATTGCTTCACAGGCTCTTTGAACCTGAAACACTTAACAAAATATAATTGTCTGAAATTTAGTTGTAACTAAAATGGTATGCAAAAGGAGAAAAGCTCATTTCAGGTACTGGAGAGTTACAGGAACTTGTTTATCAGAGTTACAGGCAACCAGTAACTTTTTAAACATGTCATTACAGTAATATGATTCTCTAAGAGGTAAGTTGGCAGCTTTTGTGTTTTCTACATGTGGCCTTTCATATACATTTTGTACATTTTACATTCCTTGTCCTGTGTTCAACTGTAGAAAATGGAATTTTTCAAAAGTGTAACTTATGATTTTGCAATCATGGCCGACGTAATTCTGCTTGCTAGCAATGTAACAAAGAATACAATTTTCTGTTGTGTCAGTCTTCCTGTGCTTGTTTTGTGTTTAATCATAGACACTCACACAATACAGGACCTGCATTTGACATTTATGACATTTCTGTTTTTGTTTTGCTGAATGTATAGGAATAGTGGTACAAATTAGTAGGCTGATTAAGTAATATCACTTAGATTGTAATATCTATGTAAATGATGACTCAGGTGGAAGTGCACCATCATTGTCCTTGGCAGGCTGGACTTCTTCAACTGCCGCAGGAAGTACATCCTCTGCTGGCCCTTCTTGGTGAGGGAGCTGATGTTTAGTTCCCACTTGAGGTCCTGGGTGATGATAGTCACACAGGATGATGGGGGAGGGTGAAACTGTGTTCTTCCTGAAGTCTACAACCATCGCCACTGTCTTCATGGTATTAAGCTCCAGGTTGTTCTCACTGCACCACGTGACCAGCTGATCAATCTCCCTCCTGTAGGCAGAGTCATCCCCACCAGAGATGAACCCAATGATGGTGGTGTCGTCTGCAAACTTCAGGAGTTTGACAGACTGGTGACTGGAGGTGCAGCTGTTGGTGTACAGGGAGAAGAGTAGAGGGGAGAGAACACAGCCTTGAGGGGAACCGGTGCTGATGGTCCGAGAGTCTGAGATGTGTTTTCCCAGCTTCACATGCTGCCTCCTGTCCGACAGGAAGTCTGTGATCCACCTCCAGATGGAGTCAGGCATGCTCAGCAGGGAGAGCTTGTCCCGTAACATTTCATGTTTATTAAGGGAGAATTTGTTATGTGGATTGGATTTTGGCCAAATGAGGGCAACATCTAATATATTTTCTTTGTTAATATCATTACAAAATTCTGTGTTTCTTCTATTAATTGTATTTGTTTGGTCACAGTGGGTGATTGACAGCTAACATTTAAGAAAAAGGGAGCATTAGTACTGGATGGATGCTCTGCATTTGCTGATGCCCTGAAACTGATATGTGCAAAGAAAACAAATCATTTTTCCTGCTTTGAGCATTCTTAATGAGAAGAGCATTTCCACCAAATCTTACTGTTGATCCACTTAGTGTTAAATGGTCAATGGTCTTTGACCGAGACTCTGGAATGAGACTGGTTGAAAAGTAGTGTCCTGGCACAGGTAGTTTTAAGTGTAGGATATTCAATTACCATGAGTCTTATGGCTGCATTAGGTTGGGACTGTGAGGTTGGGCCGGTCCACTCAGGTTCACTTTGTTTTTACAGCCATGCACTGAAATAGATGCAGACAAATACCAATCCAAAATCCTTAAGGCGTGAGAGTTATCATTCACTGTCAATCATATTCTTAACAGAAAAGTATCGGTATTCATCTTCAGCTCACCTCTCTCAGGTGTTTGTATCTCTCCTCTCCTCTCTCGCTGCTTTTTACAGTGCGTTAAATGCACAGTTCTATGGTTATCACTACTTCACTGCTGAGACAAACTCTTTTATTTCTTTCACTTTTCAGAGTTTTAATGTCCAACGAGTGGGAAGGTGATTCTGGTGATGATGATGATCTTCATCACCACCGTCTTATATCACTTGTTTTCAGCACCTTGCATTGGCAACTGTCTCACTTTTATTTATGTAATGTTAGTGTAAGCTCTGTTTGCCGGATAAGTTCCCCACTCGGACAAATAAAGTTGAAACTTGAACTTAAAGCACCCCTCTCATTATTCTTTCACCCTCTTTTTCTCTTTCTAATCCCTTGTTCCCTCTTCTACTTGTCCTATCGCCCCCTCCTCTTTTCCACTGAGGATCCAGAGGTCTTATGCAACCTAATCAGGACCCTATTTAGGGAAATCAAGTTAAATAAACTGTGATGTGAACCGAATTCAAATAGGGACTCTTATATAAGAATGAGGTTGCTTCATAGATGAATGGCTCTTGGAATGGACATGGATTCCCAAGGCCTGTATTTATTTTCATTACCATCAGAATAGCTTTGCCTCTGAGCTCTGTGCTGAATGAAGACAGAAAGAAGAAGAAATAAAAGTCACACCTCAATCCCACAGTTTAAACATGCACATAACTGATTGATTTTTTTTCAATATACAATACTCCATGAATCACCTTCCCATGTCAATTGACATGGGAAAGCTTGTAGGTACATGTGCATGTTTTACGTGTTACTTTGTGTTGCTGGATTCTATTCTTTGTCTTTCACCATCCCATGCTGGGCTCACACCTGCGAAACACCTACTTAGACTGCCTCTCTGGCTCTCCTGATGTTGACTCTGGATGCAGTGCAGAATTGTAACGTCGTGTTCTGACAGGAGACGATACGGTAATCTCTGGGAAATAAAAGCTTTACTCACGAGGAGAGCTGCACAAGGCTCTGGTGTGTGATTCTGTCAACACATACAACACAAAAATTTATGCAGGATAACTTAAATGTGCAAACAGCACAGTGTGGAGAGAAATAGTGGTTGTTTTTAGGATGAGTTGAAACTTTAATTATCCAGTGCAGAAACTGGGTGGTTGCAGTGGTAACATAGTGTGATTCATAGAAGGGAGAAGGGAATGCAGTATATATAGTGTATTTAATAATATGAGCCACTGCCTGACAGCTCCATGTCAAAAATGTCAGTGAATTGCAGCTGTATAGATTTGGTTCAGACCTCAGGTAAAGGTGGTAAAGTGTAACATGTCTAAGTTAGACATCGTGGCACAGTGGTGCAGTGGTTAGCACACTTTAACCTCACAGCAAGAGGGTTCTTGTTTTGAATCTCCGAGTATGGAGTTTGCAGGTTCTTCCCATACTCATGTGGATTTCCTCCAATGTTAGCTGGCTGTGACCCCTCAAAGGATCAGCAGTACAGCTAATGGATGGATGTTACGCTCAGGCACATTCATCTAAGCTGGCCACATCACAAATCTGACTGCAATCTGTCTTGGTTTTCCCAGACTACATGCAAATGGGGGACAGCTCGACTCCACTTCAGAGAGTTGTGGAAATGCTCCTGAAGAAGAAATATGTGTGCACTAAGGCAGTTTAATAGTCAGTTGTGTAGAAACACATGGATGAACGTGTTTATGAATGACCATGAGCAAGACATAGTTTGGCTCATCTTCAGGGGCTCTAACTCTACTATAAATCAATGCTATCTCACAGCATTCAGTCTTTGAATTGATCTGTAAAACCTTCTCTATGATAATATATGTTGGAATCACTGAAGCTGCCTTTTCCCGTCAGGAAGAACAATGGCTGACCTCAGGTTAACTGCAGCTGTTGTTACCACATGGACAGACCTGGTAGAAGCTATTTCCACAGAGCTTTTACTGATGTAGTTACAGTGAGAGGAGTAAAGCTTTGTATGTTGGAGAGATGGCTGCATTTACACCTTTTAAACATCTGGTTAGAATGTGTCTCACAGTTGGAGCAGTCAGATTTCAGTACATCTGCAATGCCTCTTGAATGCATTTAGATGTGTGAGTAGTTCTTTGAAACATGAGTAGTGTCTTTTAGTGAGGCTGCATACAGCACCAACAAGCTTCACCAATTAGAGCAGCCTCCAAAGTGGCCTGAAGGCAAAAAAAACTGCTCACTGCTGCTGCACAGTAATAACTAAAGGGAAAGCCAGATGAGTGCATCAACATTTTTGGTCATGTTAGCAGTGTGGCTTCAGAGAAGACATGTTGGTTAGTCCACTACTTTAGTCCAGACTAAAATATGTCACTAGCTGTTGAATGGTTTACCTCGTGTGGTACAAATAGTCATGTTCCCCTCAAGATAAATTATAATAACCTTTGTCTCCCTTAACTTTTCATTCGGTGCCATCATCAGGTCAGTGTCTCAGTTTGTCCAGTACTTTGGTTTTGTACCAAATATCATCAAAACTAATGACAAATCTGATCAGCTTTAACTTATTTATTAAGTGCTAATAAGCAAATGTTAGCATGCTAACACACTAAACTTACACATATATATGGGAAACATCACACCTGGTAAAAATACAATGATATAATGAGCAAGACAATCCATGGTAGGAGGAGGTTTGGATGGATGGATGGGACAACAAAACATAGGACTTTTGCACAGGAGACTTTGATCCACAACCATTCCACAGTCCCTTCCTGATCCCTTCCTAAATCTAACCAATAGTTTTTGTGTAGAAATTTAACCAAGTTTTTGTGGCAAACCAAACAGAGATAATAAGCTCTGTTACACTTCCTATGACTGGCACGATCCTGTGGCTGCACTAGACCCGTATGGTTGTTTAGGTTGGAGCATTTATTGACATATTAACATTTTCACTGTACGTTTGTTAGCATTAAAACATCACATGGGAGCAACAGCATGTTGAAAAATAAGTTCCCATGTGCTTGGTCCAATATGTTGAAACAAAATGTGGATGATATGAGCACATACATAGAATGTAAAATGTATGAGAAATGTCCAATGTAAAGAACTGGGGAGTGTGCAGAAAACAAATGAGGGACAAACACTGTATTCACAGCTCTCCTAGTGCATGTTTGTCAGATTTAGAAACTGATATCACTTCCACCCACTAAGCTCTTGGCCTGCTCCAACCACTAAACACTGACATTGGCTGTGTGATGTTAGGCTGGAATAGATTGGAAAAGGAGATTACCATTTCCCAAACACAGACTAAACTCTGCCCTGCTTTCTGTCCGATTTGCTGATGAATGACAAAGAACACCAAAGATACAGATGAGAGAAGACGATGACAGTGAGGATGATGATGATGATGATGATGATGAGGAGGAGGAGTGTTTGGAGCGTAGTGATCTGTCTCTTGTGTGTGAGCTTGAGGAAGACAAGGCTTTGTACACATCTCAACTGACACCCCATTTCAGCCTCTGTTCAAGTCATTCAGTAATCCCGCTCTCTAAAAATGAGGCCTTGTTCCTAAAACAAACATCACTGAATGATCCTTGTCCACCTCAATATGAGACACAGGTGTTGCTCTTTAATTCCAGCTGGCTGGTATAACTGTTATCTTTGTATATAAATATCAAGATATATTAATGTACTGTTTTGATCTATAAAGCAGGAATAGCTGTGCAAGAGCACTAAGCGGTAAGGCAGTGTTTATCTGTTATGTAAGCATGACAATGTCACAGAAGGGCCTTGCCATAGATAGGACAAAAACATCCATCATCCCTTCCTCTCACTTCTTCCATCCTTCTCTCTCTGCCCAGCCTGCTTCCTGTAGCTGAGCTCAGCACTGATATCTCCCTGGCCTGTCCCACTGCCTCCGACCTTTGCCCTAATGTAGCGGATAAGGAAGTGTCAGTGGGAACCGGTCGGGTCAGGTTGGGTCTCAGTCCTGGGATCCTGATTCCTGGTTGCTCTGCGGGCCCGCCGTCCCTCCCTGTATCAAACCCTCCACATGTGTTTCCTGTTGTTTTTCAGACTAGCAGTGCTGCACCGGCTCACCGCACAAGAGCTGGGGCCTTTTTCCTGAGGCTTTGTTTGGCCTGGCCTCTGGGAATGGCTTAAATTTAGGTGTGTGTGACAGAAAACCCCACCAAACCTCCACCCCCCATGATTCCAGTTTGTGCCACAGCTAATACAGTAGAGCCTCATAAAGACTGGCCTCTTTTTTACTCTTTTTTCTGTGTGTGTGTGTGTGTGTGTGTGTGTGTGTTTTTTTACACCATTCTCCTCCTGTCTGTCCAAATTCAGAACCTGAGAGCATACGGTCAGGTCTCTCCACAGTCTTAAGAAGGAGGAGGGCAGGGACATGAGTATGTGCTATATGCGCATAGCAAATTCATTCTGATATGTATCAGCTCAATATTGGCCTACCATTAAACACAATTTTTTTAAACATATATATTTATTCTTTTAACATAATATCTATAGAGAAGACAGACAATTGAGCAATGAAGTTTATCCTTGACTCTAGAAAGAGTAGTTTGACAAATTTTACAAATTTAATCAAGGTTCACTAACTAGCTTTAAACAGAGCTTTCACCCGTGACCAATGAATGGAAGATCATGTTTGAAAACAGACAGAACAAACTAGTAATGGTCCTTTAGTTAGTTTTTGTGTCGGTTCCTGGTAAATTATTACATTGTCAAACATTTTTTCACCACTACACAGGTGGAATCATAAGGTATCTTAGTAAGATGTTGGGCCACCATGAACTATTAGGACAGCTTCACCATTGATTCTACAAGTCCCTCTACTGGAGGGAACACCATTCCTCCCAGAGACATTCCCTTACTTGGTGTTTTGATGATGGTGGTGGAGAGCACTGTCTAACACGTTGGTATAAAATTGGGTTGAGACCTGGTGACTGTGAAGGCCATAGGATATGATTCATATCATTTTCATACCCACCAAAACATTCAGTGACCCTTCGTGCCCTAAGGGGCGCTGTCATCCTGTTTCTCCACTCATCTTTCAGGTTTTTCCTTTAATTTGTTACCAGTCTGCTCATTTGCATGAGTCTTGCATACCTGGATTATTAGTAACTTTAAATGGACTGTACTGTGTTTCTAGTCTTTTCGACCACTCAAAGCGCTTCACACTACAGGTCACATTCACCCTATTCACACACACATTCATACAGCACCTCTAAATAATAGTTCTTTCTAGCACAGACACACACATTCGCACACCGATGACAAACATCAGAGGCAACTTGAGGTTCAGTATCTTGTCCAGGGATACTTCGGCATGCGGACTGGAGGAGCCAGGAATCGAACCACTGACCTTCTGGTGGGCGACTGCTCTACCGCCACAGCCGCCCCCTGGCGTGGGTTTGTCTAAAGGCTCTGTCACACCAATATTTGTAATGGCAAAGTTTCCTGGTTTCATGCTGTGGTTGCTGGATTCACTCACAGGGCTGAAATAAATCCATGAGAATCTTTCATGTCAATTTTGACTTCAGAGTGTGTGAACCTTGAACCTTGAGAACTGGACAGTCCAAAATAGTGAAATCTATGTACAGGTAGTACAGTACTCCCTACATAACCAAGTTTATAACACTGCCTGTTTTGTGATGATGTGTGGATGAACTTCGCTGTATCACTCTCTGGTGTGACTGAGCCTTAAGTGCTGTTTCAAATACTGACTGTGGGCTAGTTCCTACAGACAGGTTTACCTAATTATCTGGAGTCATTTGCTGAGCAAAATCTGGAACCTCCTCAAAACTGGAACATGGACTGATGTGGAAAGACCTGTTCTAGGTCTCTCTGTCTGCACACTCAGTCCATATTTTATTTGCATTTCTTTCATTCTGTAATACAAAACAAGAGACTAAAAAATTTCAACCACAGTCAAAATCCAGACCAGTCCAAAGCTTAATTTGATATATTACTGAAAACGCTGGAAACTCATATCAAAAAGAACTGGACCAATTTCTTCAATTCAGTTGATTTTGAACAGCAGCTGGCAGCATAACACGCGGCTACAGAGCACGTCAGCTTGTGGAGACAGAAGTTTTTTAGAAATGTTCAGGTCTCTCCTCCAGCTAAAGCTCATTCATAAATACAGCTCACCTCTTTTCAGCCTTTAAAGAGATGTGATCGATAGTGTTCCATAGTGTTGGAGTTGGTGTGTATACATTTTCGAATGAAAATAATCAGCAGGTGAGGCCTGTAAGTCTGTCTCCTGATAAAGCAGAGAGACTGCATGGATGAATAAAGCCCTGAGAAAGTGAGTGAAGATTGCAGCATGTCCCACTTCAAGAGACAGTCAGTGGGACAACACCGCAGCTCTGGAATATTAACCAGTGGAAATTGCACTTCTATTTTTACTTAATTATCTCCAATGGAGTGTGAGGCCAGGCTGTTTGTACCGCCACTGATTTTTCCGTAAGGGGGGAGTGTGTAGAGACTTTATTAGAAGCAGCCTCTGCTGTTTGAGAGCAGGACTCATCTGCTCTCGCTCCTCAGCTGGTACTCGTCCTGATGTTGAGATGTTTTGTTTGTGGCCTTTTTAATTGAAAAGACACCAAAACCCGAAGTCCCCCCCCCCCCAGAGTTCGGCAGAACACAGCTCTCTCACATTTCTACGATCTCAGGAGGCCCCTCGGTGTTGCCCCCCGAATGTTTTCCATCAAGGAACCAGCATGCTAATTTACAGTGTGGTGAGAAAAAACTGGCGGCTCAGCAATTTGCTCCCCACCTCCTCCTCCCGCCAACCGCCATCGCCACCCCCCCTTCTCCTGGTTTTTGCTTTCTCCTCCTCTTTCCTGACACAGCAGTACTGTGCCCATGTGTGACATCACAGTGCTCATCTCCAGAAAATGTCCAAACATTCCCAGCAGTGAATAGAGCAGGGACAGGAGAATGGCTTCCATATGGGTACACACATACACACACACACACACACACATAAACACAGACACACATGCCCCTCCTCTTTTACTTCTCCCTCCTTTTCCATGGGGGCAGAGGTTGACGGGCATGATGGGAGGACAAGGAGAAGACGAAACAAGAGAATTGGCAGTTTATCTTTCCGAGTGAAATTTGAAATGCAGCTTTCATCTTTAGTTGGCGCGGGGTGTCTGCCCACAGCCGAGCCTATGCTCCCAAATCTATCATTTTATCATCTCTGTGTAGACAGGAAAGACTGCTCATCAGGTCTCCTTCTCTCTCGCTCGGTGATTGAGGAAATGGTAACTGGATCTCGGTGCTGGGCTGCTCTCCTTCCAGCCGCCACAGGTTTTGGCTTGGCTGCAGGCCAGGCCAGCTGTCTGGACACTCCATAGCATGGGAACATTCCTGCCTTCCTGGCCCAACTGCAGCACCAGCTCCATCTGAAGCACCCTACAACCAACCAGGACACACACACACAAAAATAATTTATTTATGTACGTCCACATCAATGAAGGAAAAATGCATAATCCGTATCGATGCATTTTTCAAGTTGCCAGTGTTTCCATATGGGGCTGATTTAAGATCGCACACACACACTGAAGAGGCAGGTTGTTACATATAAGAAATGGTGCAACAGTGTGTGTGTGTGTGTGTGTGTGGCTGACTGTACTCCAGTGGAGTGGAGAGAATAGAGGCCTGCACAAAGAGATTAATGAATGTCTGCCCTTTGTTCTCTTTCAGCCAGGGGGTTTATGGCCCTACAGTTTCCCTTAAATCTCTCACAAACACACACACACATGCATGCACGCATGCACACACACTCTGCTCCTTTATATTGCAAACACAAGCCTCAGACTCCTTCTCTTTCTTCGGGCTTTGATTTATAGGTCCGCTCGGAGTGAAAGGCAGCCCACAGATGGAATCGTGTGTGTTTTGTGCAAGGGAGTGTGTTTGCGTGTGTGCGTATCTGTGTGTACATCTGTTCATATTTGCACACATTCATTTGTGAGTGTACGTGCGCGCGTTTGTATGCAGCGTGCGCAAGGAGATCAAGAAAGAGAAACCCTCTTCAAAGCGGCTGCAAGATGCCATGGAAGTGGAGCCTTTGTTTAGCTGCCTTGTTATTTTTCCCATTAATCATTGTTAATGTCCGTCTAATCCTTCCTGCGCTGCCCTGATTGCTGGCCAGGGGGTCATCATCAGCAGACAGAAAAAATAACACAAGAAGAAGAAGTAGGAGAAGAAGGAGGAGAGGGAGATGAGGGGGCACTTCTTGCTCCTCAACTCTGACCCTGGAGCTATTGTTCTGCTAATTGATCACTGCTGATTGGGTTTAAATATTTCAAGCGTTAGATACCGCCGTCCTGATCAAAGAAAAATTAATCTGCTGGCATGCTCAGTGGATTAACACATTCTTGGCCCGCTGTCAGTAAACAATGTAAAGAAAGAAAAAGAGAAATTGTAGAGTAGGGAGGAGAGGGAGGGAGCTGGTGGCTGCGGTGGAGGTGGTGGTGTGGGGAAGCAG